>NW_027365632.1:0-101408 GCF_046119375.1 Phyllobates terribilis | reverse complement strand
AATTGCACCTTGCAATGTGGAGATATTACTGTTTGTGCATTTACAATATTCATTGATTTTTGCCATTGAAAAACATGTTTTTCATATACCAGAAATGTTTGAAGCTACTGACTGAATGAAAGGAGCTGGCATCTCACTCTCTTTGAATCTTCTTTATCATGCTAGGATTAACAGGAAAAAGCTAAAAATTTCAGAATTGCACCTTGCAATGTGGAGATATTACTGTTTGTGCATTTACAATATTCATTGATTTTTGCCATTGAAAAACATGTTTTTCATATACCAGAAATGTTTGAAGCTACTGACTGAATGAAAGGAGCTGGCATCTCACTCTCTTTGAATCTTCTTTATCATGCTAGGATTAGCAGGAAAAAGCAAAAAATTTCAGAATTGCACCTTGCAATGTGGAGATATTACTGTTTGTGCATTTACAATATTCATTGATTTTTGCCATTGAAAAATGTCCAGAAATGTTTGAAGCTACTGACTGAATGAAAGTAGCTGGCATCTCACTCTCTTTGAATCTTCTTTATCATGCTAGGATTAACAGGAAAAAGCTAAAAATTTCAGAATTGCACCTTGCAATGTGGAGATATTACTGTTTGTGCATTTACAATATTCATTGATTTTTGCCATTGAAAAACATGTTTTTCATACCAGAAATGTTTGAAGCTACTGACTGAATGAAAGGAGCTGGCATCTCACTCTCTTTGAATCTTCTTTATCATGCTAGGATTAGCAGGAAAAAGCAAAAAATTTCAGAATTGCACCTTGCAATGTGGAGATATTACTGTTTGTGCATTTACAATATTCATTGATTTTTGCCATTGAAAAACATGTTTTTCATATACCAGAAATGTTTGAAGCTACTGACTGAATGAAAGGAGCTGGCATCTCACTCTCTTTGAATCTTCTTTATCATGCTAGGATTAACAGGAAAAAGCAAAAAATTTCAGAATTGCACCTTGCAATGTGGAGATATTACTGTTTGTGCATTTACAATATTCATTGATTTTTGCCATTGAAAAACGTCCAGAAATGTTTGAAGCTACTGACTGAATGAAAGGAGCTGGCATCTCACTCTCTTTGAATCTTCTTTATCATGCTAGGATTAGCAGGAAAAAGCAAAAAATTTCAGAATTGCTCCTTGCAATGTGGAGATATTACTGTTTGTGCATTTACAATATTCATTGATTTTTGCCATTGAAAAACATGTTTTTCATATACCAGAAATGTTTGAAGCTACTGACTGAATGAAAGGAGCTGGCATCTCACTCTCTTTGAATCTTCTTTATCATGCTAGGATTAGCAGGAAAAAGCAAAAAATTTCAGAATTGCACCTTGCAATGTGGAGATATTACTGTTTGTGCATTTACAATATTCATTGATTTTTGCCATTGAAAAACGTCCAGAAATGTTTGAAGCTACTGACTGAATGAAAGGAGCTGGCATCTCACTCTCTTTGAATCTTCTTTATCATGCTAGGATTAGCAGGAAAAGGCAAAAAATTTCAGAATTGCACCTTGCAATGTGGAGATATTACTGTTTGTGCATTTACAATATTCATTGATTTTTGCCATTGAAAAACATGTTTTTCATACCAGAAATGATTGAAGCTACTGACTGAATGAAAGGAGCTGGCATCTCACTCTCTTTGAATCTTCTTTATCATGCTAGGATTAACAGGAAAAAGCTAAAAATTTCAGAATTGCACCTTGCAATGTGGAGATATTACTGTTTGTGCATTTACAATATTCATTGATTTTTGCCATTGAAAAACATGTTTTTCATATACCAGAAATGTTTGAAGCTACTGACTGAATGAAAGGAGCTGGCAACTCACTCTCTTTGAATCTTCTTTATCATGCTAGGATTAGCAGGAAAAAGCAAAAAATTTCAGAATTGCACCTTGCAATGTGGAGATATTACTGTTTGTGCATTTACAATATTCATTGATTTTTGCCATTGAAAAACATGTTTTTCATATACCAGAAATGTTTGAAGCTACAGACTGAATGAAAGGAGCTGGCATCTCACTCTCTTTGAATCTTCTTTATCATGCTAGGATTAACAGGAAAAAGCAAAAAATTTCAGAATTGCACCTTGCAATGTGGAGATATTACTGTTTGTGCATTTACAATATTCATTGATTTTTGCCATTGAAAAACGTCCAGAAATGTTTGAAGCTACTGACTGAATGAAAGGAGCTGGCATCTCACTCTCTTTGAATCTTCTTTATCATGCTAGGATTAACAGGAAAAAGCTAAAAATTTCAGAATTGCACCTTGCAATGTGGAGATATTACTGTTTGTGCATTTACAATATTCATTGATTTTTGCCATTGAAAAACATGTTTTTCATACCAGAAATGATTGAAGCTACTGACTGAATGAAAGGAGCTGGCATCTCACTCTCTTTGAATCTTCTTTATCATGCTAGGATTAGCAGGAAAAAGCAAAAAATTTCAGAATTGCACCTTGCAATGTGGAGATATTACTGTTTGTGCATTTACAATATTCATTGATTTTTGCCATTGAAAAACATGTTTTTCATATACCAGAAATGTTTGAAGCTACTGACTGAATGAAAGGAGCTGGCATCTCACTCTCTTGGAATCTTCTTTATCATGCTAGGATTAACAGGAAAAAGCAAAAAATTTCAGAATTGCACCTTGCAATGTGGAGATATTACTGTTTGTGCATTTACAATATTCATTGATTTTTGCCATTGAAAAACGTCCAGAAATGTTTGAAGCTACTGACTGAATGAAAGGAGCTGGCATCTCACTGTCTTTGAATCTTCTTTATCATGCTAGGATTAACAGGAAAAAGCTAAAAATTTCAGAATTGCACCTTGCAATGTGGAGATATTACTGTTTGTGCATTTACAATATTCATTGATTTTTGCCATTGAAAAACATGTTTTTCATATACCAGAAATGTTTGAAGCTACTGACTGAATGAAAGGAGCTGGCATCTCACTCTCTTTGAATCTTCTTTATCATGCTAGGATTAGCAGGAAAAAGCAAAAAATTTCAGAATTGCACCTTGCAATGTGGAGATATTACTGTTTGTGCATTTACAATATTCATTGATTTTTGCCATTGAAAAACATGTTTTTCATATACCAGAAATGTTTGAAGCTACTGACTGAATGAAAGGAGCTGGCATCTCACTCTCTTGGAATCTTCTTTATCATGCTAGGATTAACAGGAAAAAGCAAAAAATTTCAGAATTGCACCTTGCAATGTGGAGATATTACTGTTTGTGCATTTACAATATTCATTGATTTTTGCCATTGAAAAACGTCCAGAAATGTTTGAAGCTACTGACTGAATGAAAGGAGCTGGCATCTCACTCTCTTTGAATCTTCTTTATCATGCTAGGATTAACAGGAAAAAGCAAAAAATTTCAGAATTGCACCTTGCAATGTGGAGATATTACTGTTTGTGCATTTACAATATTCATTGATTTTTGCCATTGAAAAACGTCCAGAAATGTTTGAAGCTACTGACTGAATGAAAGGAGCTGGCATCTCACTCTCTTTGAATCTTCTTTATCATGCTAGGATTAGCAGGAAAAAGCAAAAAATTTCAGAATTGCACCTTGCAATGTGGAGATATTACTGTTTGTGCATTTACAATATTCATTGATTTTTGCCATTGAAAAACATGTTTTTCATATACCAGAAATGTTTGAAGCTACTGACTGAATGAAAGGAGCTGGCATCTCACTCTCTTTGAATCTTCTTTATCATGCTAGGATTAGCAGGAAAAAGCAAAAAATTTCAGAATTGCACCTTGCAATGTGGAGATATTACTGTTTGTGCATTTACAATATTCATTGATTTTTGCCATTGAAAAACGTCCAGAAATGTTTGAAGCTACTGACTGAATGAAAGGAGCTGGCATCTCACTCTCTTTGAATCTTCTTTATCATGCTAGGATTAGCAGGAAAAAGCAAAAAATTTCAGAATTGCACCTTGCAATGTGGAGATATTACTGTTTGTGCATTTACAATATTCATTGATTTTTGCCATTGAAAAACATGTTTTTCATATACCAGAAATGTTTGAAGCTACTGACTGAATGAAAGGAGCTGGCATCTCACTCTCTTTGAATCTTCTTTATCATGCTAGGATTAACAGGAAAAAGCAAAAAAATTCAGAATTGCACCTTGCAATGTGGAGATATTACTGTTTGTGCATTTACAATATTCATTGATTTTTGCCATTGAAAAACGTCCAGAAATGTTTGAAGCTACTGACTGAATGAAAGGAGCTGGCATCTCACTCTCTTTGAATCTTCTTTATCATGCTAGGATTAGCAGGAAAAAGCAAAAAATTTCAGAATTGCTCCTTGCAATGTGGAGATATTACTGTTTGTGCATTTACAATATTCATTGATTTTTGCCATTGAAAAACATGTTTTTCATATACCAGAAATGTTTGAAGCTACTGACTGAATGAAAGGAGCTGGCATCTCACTCTCTTTGAATCTTCTTTATCATGCTAGGATTAGCAGGAAAAAGCAAAAAATTTCAGAATTGCACCTTGCAATGTGGAGATATTACTGTTTGTGCATTTACAATATTCATTGATTTTTGCCATTGAAAAACGTCCAGAAATGTTTGAAGCTACTGACTGAATGAAAGGAGCTGGCATCTCACTCTCTTTGAATCTTCTTTATCATGCTAGGATTAGCAGGAAAAGGCAAAAAATTTCAGAATTGCACCTTGCAATGTGGAGATATTACTGTTTGTGCATTTACAATATTCATTGATTTTTGCCATTGAAAAACGTTTTTCATATACCAGAAATGTTTGAAGCTACTGACTGAATGAAAGGAGCTGGCATCTCACTCTCTTTGAATCTTCTTTATCATGCTAGGATTAACAGGAAAAAGCTAAAAATTTCAGAATTGCACCTTGCAATGTGGAGATATTACTGTTTGTGCATTTACAATATTCATTGATTTTTGCCATTGAAAAACATGTTTTTCATATACCAGAAATGTTTGAAGCTACTGACTGAATGAAAGGAGCTGGCATCTCACTCTCTTTGAATCTTCTTTATCATGCTAGGATTAGCAGGAAAAAGCAAAAAATTTCAGAATTGCACCTTGCAATGTGGAGATATTACTGTTTGTGCATTTACAATATTCATTGATTTTTGCCATTGAAAAACATGTTTTTCATATACCAGAAATGTTTGAAGCTACAGACTGAATGAAAGGAGCTGGCATCTCACTCTCTTTGAATCTTCTTTATCATGCTAGGATTAACAGGAAAAAGCAAAAAATTTCAGAATTGCACCTTGCAATGTGGAGATATTACTGTTTGTGCATTTACAATATTCATTGATTTTTGCCATTGAAAAACGTCCAGAAATGTTTGAAGCTACTGACTGAATGAAAGGAGCTGGCATCTCACTCTCTTTGAATCTTCTTTATCATGCTAGGATTAACAGGAAAAAGCTAAAAATTTCAGAATTGCACCTTGCAATGTGGAGATATTACTGTTTGTGCATTTACAATATTCATTGATTTTTGCCATTGAAAAACATGTTTTTCATACCAGAAATGATTGAAGCTACTGACTGAATGAAAGGAGCTGGCATCTCACTCTCTTTGAATCTTCTTTATCATGCTAGGATTAGCAGGAAAAAGCAAAAAATTTCAGAATTGCACCTTGCAATGTGGAGATATTACTGTTTGTGCATTTACAATATTCATTGATTTTTGCCATTGAAAAACATGTTTTTCATATACCAGAAATGTTTGAAGCTACTGACTGAATGAAAGGAGCTGGCATCTCACTCTCTTGGAATCTTCTTTATCATGCTAGGATTAACAGGAAAAAGCAAAAAATTTCAGAATTGCACCTTGCAATGTGGAGATATTACTGTTTGTGCATTTACAATATTCATTGATTTTTGCCATTGAAAAACGTCCAGAAATGTTTGAAGCTACTGACTGAATGAAAGGAGCTGGCATCTCACTGTCTTTGAATCTTCTTTATCATGCTAGGATTAACAGGAAAAAGCTAAAAATTTCAGAATTGCACCTTGCAATGTGGAGATATTACTGTTTGTGCATTTACAATATTCATTGATTTTTGCCTTTGAAAAACATGTTTTTCATATACCAGAAATGTTTGAAGCTACTGACTGAATGAAAGGAGCTGGCATCTCACTCTCTTTGAATCTTCTTTATCATGCTAGGATTAGCAGGAAAAAGCAAAAAATTTCAGAATTGCACCTTGCAATGTGGAGATATTACTGTTTGTGCATTTACAATATTCATTGATTTTTGCCATTGAAAAACATGTTTTTCATATACCAGAAATGTTTGAAGCTACTGACTGAATGAAAGGAGCTGGCATCTCACTCTCTTGGAATCTTCTTTATCATGCTAGGATTAACAGGAAAAAGCAAAAAATTTCAGAATTGCACCTTGCAATGTGGAGATATTACTGTTTGTGCATTTACAATATTCATTGATTTTTGCCATTGAAAAACGTCCAGAAATGTTTGAAGCTACTGACTGAATGAAAGGAGCTGGCATCTCACTCTCTTTGAATCTTCTTTATCATGCTAGGATTAACAGGAAAAAGCAAAAAATTTCAGAATTGCACCTTGCAATGTGGAGATATTACTGTTTGTGCATTTACAATATTCATTGATTTTTGCCATTGAAAAACGTCCAGAAATGTTTGAAGCTACTGACTGAATGAAAGGAGCTGGCATCTCACTCTCTTTGAATCTTCTTTATCATGCTAGGATTAGCAGGAAAAAGCAAAAAATTTCAGAATTGCACCTTGCAATGTGGAGATATTACTGTTTGTGCATTTACAATATTCATTGATTTTTGCCATTGAAAAACATGTTTTTCATATACCAGAAATGTTTGAAGCTACTGACTGAATGAAAGGAGCTGGCATCTCACTCTCTTTGAATCTTCTTTATCATGCTAGGATTAGCAGGAAAAAGCAAAAAATTTCAGAATTGCACCTTGCAATGTGGAGATATTACTGTTTGTGCATTTACAATATTCATTGATTTTTGCCATTGAAAAACGTCCAGAAATGTTTGAAGCTACTGACTGAATGAAAGGAGCTGGCATCTCACTTTTTTTGAATCTTCTTTATCATGCTAGGATTAGCAGGAAAAAGCAAAAAATTTCAGAATTGCACCTTGCAATGTGGAGATATTACTGTTTGTGCATTTACAATATTCATTGATTTTTGCCATTGAAAAACATGTTTTTCATATACCAGAAATGTTTGAAGCTACTGACTGAATGAAAGGAGCTGGCATCTCACTCTCTTTGAATCTTCTTTATCATGCTAGGATTAGCAGGAAAAAGCAAAAAATTTCAGAATTGCACCTTGCAATGTGGAGATATTACTGTTTGTGCATTTACAATATTCATTGATTTTTGCCATTGAAAAACGTCCAGAAATGTTTGAAGCTACTGACTGAATGAAAGGAGCTGGCATCTCACTCTCTTTGAATCTTCTTTATCATGCTAGGATTAGCAGGAAAAGGCAAAAAATTTCAGAATTGCACCTTGCAATGTGGAGATATTACTGTTTGTGCATTTACAATATTCATTGATTTTTGCCATTGAAAAACGTTTTTCATATACCAGAAATGTTTGAAGCTACTGACTGAATGAAAGGAGCTGGCATCTCACTCTCTTTGAATCTTCTTTATCATGCTAGGATTAACAGGAAAAAGCAAAAAATTTCAGAATTGCACCTTGCAATGTGGAGATATTACTGTTTGTGCATTTACAATATTCATTGATTTTTGCCATTGAAAAACGTCCAGAAATGTTTGAAGCTACTGACTGAATGAAAGGAGCTGGCATCTCACTCTCTTTGAATCTTCTTTATCATGCTAGGATTAACAGGAAAAAGCTAAAAATTTCAGAATTGCACCTTGCAATGTGGAGATATTACTGTTTGTGCATTTACAATATTCATTGATTTTTGCCATTGAAAAACATGTTTTTCATATACCAGAAATGTTTGAAGCTACTGACTGAATGAAAGGAGCTGGCATCTCACTCTCTTTGAATCTTCTTTATCATGCTAGGATTAGCAGGAAAAAGCAAAAAATTTCAGAATTGCACCTTGCAATGTGGAGATATTACTGTTTGTGCATTTACAATATTCATTGATTTTTGCCATTGAAAAACATGTTTTTCATATACCAGAAATGTTTGAAGCTACTGACTGAATGAAAGGAGCTGGCATCTCACTCTCTTGGAATCTTCTTTATCATGCTAGGATTAACAGGAAAAAGCAAAAAATTTCAGAATTGCACCTTGCAATGTGGAGATATTACTGTTTGTGCATTTACAATATTCATTGATTTTTGCCATTGAAAAACGTCCAGAAATGTTTGAAGCTACTGACTGAATGAAAGGAGCTGGCATCTCACTGTCTTTGAATCTTCTTTATCATGCTAGGATTAACAGGAAAAAGCAAAAAATTTCAGAACTGCACCTTGCAATGTGGAGATATTACTGTTTGTGCATTTACAATATTCATTGATTTTTGCCATTGAAAAACATGTTTTTCATATACCAGAAATGTTTGAAGCTACTGACTGAATGAAAGGAGCTGGCATCTCACTCTCTTTGAATCTTCTTTATCATGCTAGGATTAGCAGGAAAAAGCAAAAAATTTCAGAATTGCACCTTGCAATGTGGAGATATTACTGTTTGTGCATTTACAATATTCATTGATTTTTGCCATTGAAAAACATGTTTTTCATATACCAGAAATGTTTGAAGCTACAGACTGAATGAAAGGAGCTGGCATCTCACTCTCTTTGAATCTTCTTTATCATGCTAGGATTAACAGGAAAAAGCAAAAAATTTCAGAATTGCACCTTGCAATGTGGAGATATTACTGTTTGTGCATTTACAATATTCATTGATTTTTGCCATTGAAAAACGTCCAGAAATGTTTGAAGCTACTGACTGAATGAAAGGAGCTGGCATCTCACTCTCTTTGAATCTTCTTTATCATGCTAGGATTAACAGGAAAAAGCTAAAAATTTCAGAATTGCACCTTGCAATGTGGAGATATTACTGTTTGTGCATTTACAATATTCATTGATTTTTGCCATTGAAAAACATGTTTTTCATACCAGAAATGATTGAAGCTACTGACTGAATGAAAGGAGCTGGCATCTCACTCTCTTTGAATCTTCTTTATCATGCTAGGATTAGCAGGAAAAAGCAAAAAATTTCAGAATTGCACCTTGCAATGTGGAGATATTACTGTTTGTGCATTTACAATATTCATTGATTTTTGCCATTGAAAAACATGTTTTTCATATACCAAAAATGTTTGAAGCTACTGACTGAATGAAAGGAGCTGGCATCTCACTCTCTTGGAATCTTCTTTATCATGCTAGGATTAACAGGAAAAAGCAAAAAATTTCAGAATTGCACCTTGCAATGTGGAGATATTACTGTTTGTGCATTTACAATATTCATTGATTTTTGCCATTGAAAAACGTCCAGAAATGTTTGAAGCTACTGACTGAATGAAAGGAGCTGGCATCTCACTGTCTTTGAATCTTCTTTATCATGCTAGGATTAACAGGAAAAAGCTAAAAATTTCAGAATTGCACCTTGCAATGTGGAGATATTACTGTTTGTGCATTTACAATATTCATTGATTTTTGCCATTGAAAAACATGTTTTTCATATACCAGAAATGTTTGAAGCTACTGACTGAATGAAAGGAGCTGGCATCTCACTCTCTTTGAATCTTCTTTATCATGCTAGGATTAACAGGAAAAAGCTAAAAATTTCAGAATTGCACCTTGCAATGTGGAGATATTACTGTTTGTGCATTTACAATATTCATTGATTTTTGCCATTGAAAAACATGTTTTTCATATACCAGAAATGTTTGAAGCTACTGACTGAATGAAAGGAGCTGGCATCTCACTCTCTTTGAATCTTCTTTATCATGCTAGGATTAGCAGGAAAAAGCAAAAAATTTCAGAATTGCACCTTGCAATGTGGAGATATTACTGTTTGTGCATTTACAATATTCATTGATTTTTGCCATTGAAAAATGTCCAGAAATGTTTGAAGCTACTGACTGAATGAAAGTAGCTGGCATCTCACTCTCTTTGAATCTTCTTTATCATGCTAGGATTAACAGGAAAAAGCTAAAAATTTCAGAATTGCACCTTGCAATGTGGAGATATTACTGTTTGTGCATTTACAATATTCATTGATTTTTGCCATTGAAAAACATGTTTTTCATACCAGAAATGTTTGAAGCTACTGACTGAATGAAAGGAGCTGGCATCTCACTCTCTTTGAATCTTCTTTATCATGCTAGGATTAGCAGGAAAAAGCAAAAAATTTCAGAATTGCACCTTGCAATGTGGAGATATTACTGTTTGTGCATTTACAATATTCATTGATTTTTGCCATTGAAAAACATGTTTTTCATATACCAGAAATGTTTGAAGCTACTGACTGAATGAAAGGAGCTGGCATCTCACTCTCTTTGAATCTTCTTTATCATGCTAGGATTAACAGGAAAAAGCAAAAAATTTCAGAATTGCACCTTGCAATGTGGAGATATTACTGTTTGAGCATTTACAATATTCATTGATTTTTGCCATTGAAAAACGTCCAGAAATGTTTGAAGCTACTGACTGAATGAAAGGAGCTGGCATCTCACTCTCTTTGAATCTTCTTTATCATGCTAGGATTAGCAGGAAAAAGCAAAAAATTTCAGAATTGCTCCTTGCAATGTGGAGATATTACTGTTTGTGCATTTACAATATTCATTGATTTTTGCCATTGAAAAACATGTTTTTCATATACCAGAAATGTTTGAAGCTACTGACTGAATGAAAGGAGCTGGCATCTCACTCTCTTTGAATCTTCTTTATCATGCTAGGATTAGCAGGAAAAAGCAAAAAATTTCAGAATTGCACCTTGCAATGTGGAGATATTACTGTTTGTGCATTTACAATATTCATTGATTTTTGCCATTGAAAAACGTCCAGAAATGTTTGAAGCTACTGACTGAATGAAAGGAGCTGGCATCTCACTCTCTTTGAATCTTCTTTATCATGCTAGGATTAGCAGGAAAAGACAAAAAATTTCAGAATTGCACCTTGCAATGTGGAGATATTACTGTTTGTGCATTTACAATATTCATTGATTTTTGCCATTGAAAAACGTTTTTCATATACCAGAAATGTTTGAAGCTACTGACTGAATGAAAGGAGCTGGCATCTCACTCTCTTTGAATCTTCTTTATCATGCTAGGATTAACAGGAAAAAGCTAAAAATTTCAGAATTGCACCTTGCAATGTGGAGATATTACTGTTTGTGCATTTACAATATTCATTGATTTTTGCCATTGAAAAACATGTTTTTCATATACCAGAAATGTTTGAAGCTACTGACTGAATGAAAGGAGCTGACATCTCACTCTCTTTGAATCTTCTTTATCATGCTAGGATTAGCAGGAAAAAGCAAAAAATTTCAGAATTGCACCTTGCAATGTGGAGATATTACTGTTTGTGCATTTACAATATTCATTGATTTTTGCCATTGAAAAACATGTTTTTCATATACCAGAAATGTTTGAAGCTACTGACTGAATGAAAGGAGCTGGCATCTCACTCTCTTGGAATCTTCTTTATCATGCTAGGATTAACAGGAAAAAGCAAAAAATTTCAGAATTGCACCTTGCAATGTGGAGATATTACTGTTTGTGCATTTACAATATTCATTGATTTTTGCCATTGAAAAACGTCCAGAAATGTTTGAAGCTACTGACTGAATGAAAGGAGCTGGCATCTCACTGTCTTTGAATCTTCTTTATCATGCTAGGATTAACAGGAAAAAGCAAAAAATTTCAGAATTGCACCTTGCAATGTGGAGATATTACTGTTTGTGCATTTACAATATTCATTGATTTTTGCCATTGAAAAACATGTTTTTCATATACCAGAAATGTTTGAAGCTACTGACTGAATGAAAGGAGCTGGCATCTCACTCTCTTTGAATCTTCTTTATCATGCTAGGATTAGCAGGAAAAAGCAAAAAATTTCAGAATTGCACCTTGCAATGTGGAGATATTACTGTTTGTGCATTTACAATATTCATTGATTTTTGCCATTGAAAAACATGTTTTTCATATACCAGAAATGTTTGAAGCTACTGACTGAATGAAAGGAGCTGGCATCTCACTCTCTTGGAATCTTCTTTATCATGCTAGGATTAACAGGAAAAAGCAAAAAATTTCAGAATTGCACCTTGCAATGTGGAGATATTACTGTTTGTGCATTTACAATATTCATTGATTTTTGCCATTGAAAAACGTCCAGAAATGTTTGAAGCTACTGACTGAATGAAAGGAGCTGGCATCTCACTGTCTTTGAATCTTCTTTATCATGCTAGGATTAACAGGAAAAAGCAAAAAATTTCAGAACTGCACCTTGCAATGTGGAGATATTACTGTTTGTGCATTTACAATATTCATTGATTTTTGCCATTGAAAAACATGTTTTTCATATACCAGAAATGTTTGAAGCTACTGACTGAATGAAAGGAGCTGGCATCTCACTCTCTTTGAATCTTCTTTATCATGCTAGGATTAGCAGGAAAAAGCAAAAAATTTCAGAATTGCACCTTGCAATGTGGAGATATTACTGTTTGTGCATTTACAATATTCATTGATTTTTGCCATTGAAAAACATGTTTTTCATATACCAGAAATGTTTGAAGCTACTGACTGAATGAAAGGAGCTGGCATCTCACTCTCTTGGAATCTTCTTTATCATGCTAGGATTAACAGGAAAAAGCAAAAAATTTCAGAATTGCACCTTGCAATGTGGAGATATTACTGTTTGTGCATTTACAATATTCATTGATTTTTGCCATTGAAAAACGTCCAGAAATGTTTGAAGCTACTGACTGAATGAAAGGAGCTGGCATCTCACTGTCTTTGAATCTTCTTTATCATGCTAGGATTAACAGGAAAAAGCTAAAAATTTCAGAATTGCACCTTGCAATGTGGAGATATTACTGTTTGTGCATTTACAATATTCATTGATTTTTGCCATTGAAAAACATGTTTTTCATATACCAGAAATGTTTGAAGCTACTGACTGAATGAAAGGAGCTGGCATCTCACTCTCTTTGAATCTTCTTTATCATGCTAGGATTAGCAGGAAAAAGCAAAAAATTTCAGAATTGCACCTTGCAATGTGGAGATATTACTGTTTGTGCATTTACAATATTCATTGATTTTTGCCATTGAAAAACATGTTTTTCATATACCAGAAATGTTTGAAGCTACTGACTGAATGAAAGGAGCTGGCATCTCACTCTCTTTGAATCTTCTTTATCATGCTAGGATTAACAGGAAAAAGCAAAAAATTTCAGAATTGCACCTTGCAATGTGGAGATATTACTGTTTGTGCATTTACAATATTCATTGATTTTTGCCATTGAAAAACGTCCAGAAATGTTTGAAGCTACTGACTGAATGAAAGGAGCTGGCATCTCACTCTCTTTGAATCTTCTTTATCATGCTAGGATTAACAGGAAAAAGCTAAAAATTTCAGAATTGCACCTTGCAATGTGGAGATATTACTGTTTGTGCATTTACAATATTCATTGATTTTTGCCATTGAAAAACATGTTTTTCATACCAGAAATGTTTGAAGCTACTGACTGAATGAAAGGAGCTGGCATCTCACTCTCTTTGAATCTTCTTTATCATGCTAGGATTAGCAGGAAAAAGCAAAAAATTTCAGAATTGCACCTTGCAATGTGGAGATATTACTGTTTGTGCATTTACAATATTCATTGATTTTTGCCATTGAAAAACATGTTTTTCATATACCAGAAATGTTTGAAGCTACTGACTGAATGAAAGGAGCTGGCATCTCACTCTCTTTGAATCTTCTTTATCATGCTAGGATTAACAGGAAAAAGCAAAAAATTTCAGAATTGCACCTTGCAATGTGGAGATATTACTGTTTGAGCATTTACAATATTCATTGATTTTTGCCATTGAAAAACGTCCAGAAATGTTTGAAGCTACTGACTGAATGAAAGGAGCTGGCATCTCACTCTCTTTGAATCTTCTTTATCATGCTAGGATTAGCAGGAAAAAGCAAAAAATTTCAGAATTGCTCCTTGCAATGTGGAGATATTACTGTTTGTGCATTTACAATATTCATTGATTTTTGCCATTGAAAAACATGTTTTTCATATACCAGAAATGTTTGAAGCTACTGACTGAATGAAAGGAGCTGGCATCTCACTCTCTTTGAATCTTCTTTATCATGCTAGGATTAGCAGGAAAAAGCAAAAAATTTCAGAATTGCACCTTGCAATGTGGAGATATTACTGTTTGTGCATTTACAATATTCATTGATTTTTGCCATTGAAAAACGTCCAGAAATGTTTGAAGCTACTGACTGAATGAAAGGAGCTGGCATCTCACTCTCTTTGAATCTTCTTTATCATGCTAGGATTAGCAGGAAAAGGCAAAAAATTTCAGAATTGCACCTTGCAATGTGGAGATATTACTGTTTGTGCATTTACAATATTCATTGATTTTTGCCATTGAAAAACGTTTTTCATATACCAGAAATGTTTGAAGCTACTGACTGAATGAAAGGAGCTGGCATCTCACTCTCTTTGAATCTTCTTTATCATGCTAGGATTAACAGGAAAAAGCTAAAAATTTCAGAATTGCACCTTGCAATGTGGAGATATTACTGTTTGTGCATTTACAATATTCATTGATTTTTGCCATTGAAAAACATGTTTTTCATATACCAGAAATGTTTGAAGCTACTGACTGAATGAAAGGAGCTGACATCTCACTCTCTTTGAATCTTCTTTATCATGCTAGGATTAGCAGGAAAAAGCAAAAAATTTCAGAATTGCACCTTGCAATGTGGAGATATTACTGTTTGTGCATTTACAATATTCATTGATTTTTGCCATTGAAAAACATGTTTTTCATATACCAGAAATGTTTGAAGCTACTGACTGAATGAAAGGAGCTGGCATCTCACTCTCTTGGAATCTTCTTTATCATGCTAGGATTAACAGGAAAAAGCAAAAAATTTCAGAATTGCACCTTGCAATGTGGAGATATTACTGTTTGTGCATTTACAATATTCATTGATTTTTGCCATTGAAAAACGTCCAGAAATGTTTGAAGCTACTGACTGAATGAAAGGAGCTGGCATCTCACTGTCTTTGAATCTTCTTTATCATGCTAGGATTAACAGGAAAAAGCAAAAAATTTCAGAATTGCACCTTGCAATGTGGAGATATTACTGTTTGTGCATTTACAATATTCATTGATTTTTGCCATTGAAAAACATGTTTTTCATATACCAGAAATGTTTGAAGCTACTGACTGAATGAAAGGAGCTGGCATCTCACTCTCTTTGAATCTTCTTTATCATGCTAGGATTAGCAGGAAAAAGCAAAAAATTTCAGAATTGCACCTTGCAATGTGGAGATATTACTGTTTGTGCATTTACAATATTCATTGATTTTTGCCATTGAAAAACATGTTTTTCATATACCAGAAATGTTTGAAGCTACTGACTGAATGAAAGGAGCTGGCATCTCACTCTCTTGGAATCTTCTTTATCATGCTAGGATTAACAGGAAAAAGCAAAAAATTTCAGAATTGCACCTTGCAATGTGGAGATATTACTGTTTGTGCATTTACAATATTCATTGATTTTTGCCATTGAAAAACGTCCAGAAATGTTTGAAGCTACTGACTGAATGAAAGGAGCTGGCATCTCACTGTCTTTGAATCTTCTTTATCATGCTAGGATTAACAGGAAAAAGCAAAAAATTTCAGAACTGCACCTTGCAATGTGGAGATATTACTGTTTGTGCATTTACAATATTCATTGATTTTTGCCATTGAAAAACATGTTTTTCATATACCAGAAATGTTTGAAGCTACTGACTGAATGAAAGGAGCTGGCATCTCACTCTCTTTGAATCTTCTTTATCATGCTAGGATTAGCAGGAAAAAGCAAAAAATTTCAGAATTGCACCTTGCAATGTGGAGATATTACTGTTTGTGCATTTACAATATTCATTGATTTTTGCCATTGAAAAACATGTTTTTCATATACCAGAAATGTTTGAAGCTACTGACTGAATGAAAGGAGCTGGCATCTCACTCTCTTGGAATCTTCTTTATCATGCTAGGATTAACAGGAAAAAGCAAAAAATTTCAGAATTGCACCTTGCAATGTGGAGATATTACTGTTTGTGCATTTACAATATTCATTGATTTTTGCCATTGAAAAACGTCCAGAAATGTTTGAAGCTACTGACTGAATGAAAGGAGCTGGCATCTCACTGTCTTTGAATCTTCTTTATCATGCTAGGATTAACAGGAAAAAGCTAAAAATTTCAGAATTGCACCTTGCAATGTGGAGATATTACTGTTTGTGCATTTACAATATTCATTGATTTTTGCCATTGAAAAACATGTTTTTCATATACCAGAAATGTTTGAAGCTACTGACTGAATGAAAGGAGCTGGCATCTCACTCTCTTTGAATCTTCTTTATCATGCTAGGATTAGCAGGAAAAAGCAAAAAATTTCAGAATTGCACCTTGCAATGTGGAGATATTACTGTTTGTGCATTTACAATATTCATTGATTTTTGCCATTGAAAAACATGTTTTTCATATACCAGAAATGTTTGAAGCTACTGACTGAATGAAAGGAGCTGGCATCTCACTCTCTTTGAATCTTCTTTATCATGCTAGGATTAACAGGAAAAAGCAAAAAATTTCAGAATTGCACCTTGCAATGTGGAGATATTACTGTTTGTGCATTTACAATATTCATTGATTTTTGCCATTGAAAAACGTCCAGAAATGTTTGAAGCTACTGACTGAATGAAAGGAGCTGGCATCTCACTCTCTTTGAATCTTCTTTATCATGCTAGGATTAACAGGAAAAAGCTAAAAATTTCAGAATTGCACCTTGCAATGTGGAGATATTACTGTTTGTGCATTTACAATATTCATTGATTTTTGCCATTGAAAAACATGTTTTTCATACCAGAAATGTTTGAAGCTACTGACTGAATGAAAGGAGCTGGCATCTCACTCTCTTTGAATCTTCTTTATCATGCTAGGATTAGCAGGAAAAAGCAAAAAATTTCAGAATTGCACCTTGCAATGTGGAGATATTACTGTTTGTGCATTTACAATATTCATTGATTTTTGCCATTGAAAAACATGTTTTTCATATACCAGAAATGTTTGAAGCTACTGACTGAATGAAAGGAGCTGGCATCTCACTCTCTTTGAATCTTCTTTATCATGCTAGGATTAACAGGAAAAAGCAAAAAATTTCAGAATTGCACCTTGCAATGTGGAGATATTACTGTTTGTGCATTTACAATATTCATTGATTTTTGCCATTGAAAAACGTCCAGAAATGTTTGAAGCTACTGACTGAATGAAAGGAGCTGGCATCTCACTCTCTTTGAATCTTCTTTATCATGCTAGGATTAGCAGGAAAAAGCAAAAAATTTCAGAATTGCACCTTGCAATGTGGAGATATTACTGTTTGTGCATTTACAATATTCATTGATTTTTGCCATTGAAAAACATGTTTTTCATATACCAGAAATGTTTGAAGCTACTGACTGAATGAAAGGAGCTGGCATCTCACTCTCTTTGAATCTTCTTTATCATGCTAGGATTAGCAGGAAAAAGCAAAAAATTTCAGAATTGCACCTTGCAATGTGGAGATATTACTGTTTGTGCATTTACAATATTCATTGATTTTTGCCATTGAAAAACGTCCAGAAATGTTTGAAGCTACTGACTGAATGAAAGGAGCTGGCATCTCACTCTCTTTGAATCTTCTTTATCATGCTAGGATTAGCAGGAAAAGGCAAAAAATTTCAGAATTGCACCTTGCAATGTGGAGATATAACTGTTTGTGCATTTACAATATTCATTGATTTTTGCCATTGAAAAACGTTTTTCATATACAAGAAATGTTTGAAGCTACTGACTGAATGAAAGGAGCTGGCATCTCACTCTCTTTGAATCTTCTTTATCATGCTAGGATTAACAGGAAAAAGCTAAAAATTTCTGAATTGCACCTTGCAATGTGGAGATATTACTGTTTGTGCATTTACAATATTCATTGATTTTTGCCATTGAAAAACATGTTTTTCATATACCAGAAATGTTTGAAGCTACTGACTGAATGAAAGGAGCTGACATCTCACTCTCTTTGAATCTTCTTTATCATGCTAGGATTAGCAGGAAAAAGCAAAAAATTTCAGAATTGCACCTTGCAATGTGGAGATATTACTGTTTGTGCATTTACAATATTCATTGATTTTTGCCATTGAAAAACGTCCAGAAATGTTTGAAGCTACTGACTGAATGAAAGGAGCTGGCATCTCACTCTCTTTGAATCTTCTTTATCATGCTAGGATTAGCAGGAAAAGGCAAAAAATTTCAGAATTGCACCTTGCAATGTGGAGATATTACTGTTTGTGCATTTACAATATTCATTGATTTTTGCCATTGAAAAACGTTTTTCATATACCAGAAATGTTTGAAGCTACTGACTGAATGAAAGGAGCTGGCATCTCACTCTCTTTGAATCTTCTTTATCATGCTAGGATTAACAGGAAAAAGCTAAAAATTTCAGAATTGCACCTTGCAATGTGGAGATATTACTGTTTGTGCATTTACAATATTCATTGATTTTTGCCATTGAAAAACATGTTTTTCATATACCAGAAATGTTTGAAGCTACTGACTGAATGAAAGGAGCTGACATCTCACTCTCTTTGAATCTTCTTTATCATGCTAGGATTAGCAGGAAAAAGCAAAAAATTTCAGAATTGCACCTTGCAATGTGGAGATATTACTGTTTGTGCATTTACAATATTCATTGATTTTTGCCATTGAAAAACATGTTTTTCATATACCAGAAATGTTTGAAGCTACTGACTGAATGAAAGGAGCTGGCATCTCACTCTCTTGGAATCTTCTTTATCATGCTAGGATTAACAGGAAAAAGCAAAAAATTTCAGAATTGCACCTTGCAATGTGGAGATATTACTGTTTGTGCATTTACAATATTCATTGATTTTTGCCATTGAAAAACGTCCAGAAATGTTTGAAGCTACTGACTGAATGAAAGGAGCTGGCATCTCACTGTCTTTGAATCTTCTTTATCATGCTAGGATTAACAGGAAAAAGCAAAAAATTTCAGAATTGCACCTTGCAATGTGGAGATATTACTGTTTGTGCATTTACAATATTCATTGATTTTTGCCATTGAAAAACATGTTTTTCATATACCAGAAATGTTTGAAGCTACTGACTGAATGAAAGGAGCTGGCATCTCACTCTCTTTGAATCTTCTTTATCATGCTAGGATTAGCAGGAAAAAGCAAAAAATTTCAGAATTGCACCTTGCAATGTGGAGATATTACTGTTTGTGCATTTACAATATTCATTGATTTTTGCCATTGAAAAACATGTTTTTCATATACCAGAAATGTTTGAAGCTACAGACTGAATGAAAGGAGCTGGCATCTCACTCTCTTTGAATCTTCTTTATCATGCTAGGATTAACAGGAAAAAGCAAAAAATTTCAGAATTGCACCTTGCAATGTGGAGATATTACTGTTTGTGCATTTACAATATTCATTGATTTTTGCCATTGAAAAACGTCCAGAAATGTTTGAAGCTACTGACTGAATGAAAGGAGCTGGCATCTCAGTCTCTTTGAATCTTCTTTATCATGCTAGGATTAACAGGAAAAAGCTAAAAATTTCAGAATTGCACCTTGCAATGTGGAGATATTACTGTTTGTGCATTTACAATATTCATTGATTTTTGCCATTGAAAAACATGTTTTTCATATACCAGAAATGTTTGAAGCTACAGACTCAATGAAAGGAGCTGGCATCTCACTCTCTTTGAATCTTCTTTATCATGCTAGGATTAACAGGAAAAAGCAAAAAATTTCAGAATTGCACCTTGCAATGTGGAGATATTACTGTTTGTGCATTTACAATATTCATTGATTTTTGCCATTGAAAAACGTCCAGAAATGTTTGAAGCTACTGACTGAATGAAAGGAGCTGGCATCTCAGTCTCTTTGAATCTTCTTTATCATGCTAGGATTAACAGGAAAAAGCAAAAAATTTCAGAATTGCACCTTGCAATGTGGAGATATTACTGTTTGTGCATTTACAATATTCATTGATTTTTGCCATTGAAAAACGTCCAGAAATGTTTGAAGCTACTGACTGAATGAAAGGAGCTGGCATCTCACGCTCTTTGAATCTTCTTTATCATGCAAGGATTAGCAGGAAAAAGCAAAAAATTTCAGAATTGCACCTTGCAATGTGGAGATATTACTGTTTGTGCATTTACAATATTCATTGATTTTTGCCATTGAAAAACATGTTTTTCATATACCAGAAATGTTTGAAGCTACTGACTGAATGAAAGGAGCTGGCATCTCACTCTCTTTGAATCTTCTTTATCATGCTAGGATTAGCAGGAAAAAGCAAAAAATTTCAGAATTGCACCTTGCAATGTGGAGATATTACTGTTTGTGCATTTACAATATTCAATGATTTTTGCCATTGAAAAACGTCCAGAAATGTTTGAAGCTACTGACTGAATGAAAGGAGCTGGCATCTCACTCTCTTTGAATCTTCTTTATCATGCTAGGATTAGCAGGAAAAGGCAAAAAATTTCAGAATTGCACCTTGCAATGTGGAGATATTACTGTTTGTGCATTTACAATATTCATTGATTTTTGCCATTGAAAAACGTTTTTCATATACCAGAAATGTTTGAAGCTACTGACTGAATGAAAGGAGCTGGCATCTCACTCTCTTTGAATCTTCTTTATCATGCTAGGATTAACAGGAAAAAGCTAAAAATTTCAGAATTGCACCTTGCAATGTGGAGATATTACTGTTTGTGCATTTACAATATTCATTGATTTTTGCCATTGAAAAACATGTTTTTCATATACCAGAAATGTTTGAAGCTACTGACTGAATGAAAGGAGCTGACATCTCACTCTCTTTGAATCTTCTTTATCATGCTAGGATTAGCAGGAAAAAGCAAAAAATTTCAGAATTGCACCTTGCAATGTGGAGATATTACTGTTTGTGCATTTACAATATTCATTGATTTTTGCCATTGAAAAACATGTTTTTCATATACCAGAAATGTTTGAAGCTACTGACTGAATGAAAGGAGCTGGCATCTCACTCTCTTGGAATCTTCTTTATCATGCTAGGATTAACAGGAAAAAGCAAAAAATTTCAGAATTGCACCTTGCAATGTGGAGATATTACTGTTTGTGCATTTACAATATTCATTGATTTTTGCCATTGAAAAACATGTTTTTCATATACCAGAAATGTTTGAAGCTACTGACTGAATGAAAGGAGCTGGCATCTCACTCTCTTGGAATCTTCTTTATCATGCTAGGATTAACAGGAAAAAGCAAAAAATTTCAGAATTGCACCTTGCAATGTGGAGATATTACTGTTTGTGCATTTACAATATTCATTGATTTTTGCCATTGAAAAACGTCCAGAAATGTTTGAAGCTACTGACTGAATGAAAGGAGCTGGCATCTCACTGTCTTTGAATCTTCTTTATCATGCTAGGATTAACAGGAAAAAGCTAAAAATTTCAGAATTGCACCTTGCA
This sequence comes from Phyllobates terribilis, assembly GCF_046119375.1. Taxonomy (NCBI): domain Eukaryota; kingdom Metazoa; phylum Chordata; class Amphibia; order Anura; family Dendrobatidae; genus Phyllobates; species Phyllobates terribilis. The sequence continues at coordinate 79,618 of NW_027365632.1, read as the reverse complement.
ATGTGGAGATATTACTGTTTGTGCATTTACAATATTTATTGATTTTTGCCATTGAAAAACATGTTTTTCATATACCAGAAATGTTTGAAGCTACTGACTGAATGAAAGGAGCTGGCATCTCACTCTCTTTGAATCTTCTTTATCATGCTAGGATTAGCAGGAAAAAGCAAAAAATTTCAGAATTGCACCTTGCAATGTGGAGATATTACTGTTTGTGCATTTACAATATTCATTGATTTTTGCCATTGAAAAACATGTTTTTCATATACCAGAAATGTTTGAAGCTACTGACTGAATGAAAGGAGCTGGCATCTCACTCTCTTTGAATCTTCTTTATCATGCTAGGATTAACAGGAAAAAGCAAAAAATTTCAGAATTGCACCTTGCAATGTGGAGATATTACTGTTTGTGCATTTACAATATTCATTGATTTTTGCCATTGAAAAACGTCCAGAAATGTTTGAAGCTACTGACTGAATGAAAGGAGCTGGCATCTCACTGTCTTTGAATCTTCTTTATCATGCTAGGATTAACAGGAAAAAGCTAAAAATTTCAGAATTGCACCTTGCAATGTGGAGATATTACTGTTTGTGCATTTACAATATTCATTGATTTTTGCCATTGAAAAACATGTTTTTCATATACCAGAAATGTTTGAAGCTACTGACTGAATGAAAGGAGCTGGCATCTCACTCTCTTTGAATCTTCTTTATCATGCTAGGATTAGCAGGAAAAAGCAAAAAATTTCAGAATTGCACCTTGCAATGTGGAGATATTACTGTTTGTGCATTTACAATATTCATTGATTTTTGCCATTGAAAAACATGTTTTTCATATACCAGAAATGTTTGAAGCTACTGACTGAATGAAAGGAGCTGGCATCTCACTCTCTTTGAATCTTCTTTATCATGCTAGGATTAACAGGAAAAAGCAAAAAATTTCAGAATTGCACCTTGCAATGTGGAGATATTACTGTTTGTGCATTTACAATATTCATTGATTTTTGCCATTGAAAAACGTCCAGAAATGTTTGAAGCTACTGACTGAATGAAAGGAACTGGCATCTCACTCTCTTTGAATCTTCTTTATCATGCTAGGATTAACAGGAAAAAGCTAAAAATTTCAGAATTGCACCTTGCAATGTGGAGATATTACTGTTTGTGCATTTACAATATTCATTGATTTTTGCCATTGAAAAACATGTTTTTCATACCAGAAATGTTTGAAGCTACTGACTGAATGAAAGGAGCTGGCATCTCACTCTCTTTGAATCTTCTTTATCATGCTAGGATTAGCAGGAAAAAGCAAAAAATTTCAGAATTGCACCTTGCAATGTGGAGATATTACTGTTTGTGCATTTACAATATTCATTGATTTTTGCCATTGAAAAACATGTTTTTCATATACCAGAAATGTTTGAAGCTACTGACTGAATGAAAGGAGCTGGCATCTCACTCTCTTTGAATCTTCTTTATCATGCTAGGATTAACAGGAAAAAGCAAAAAATTTCAGAATTGCACCTTGCAATGTGGAGATATTACTGTTTGTGCATTTACAATATTCATTGATTTTTGCCATTGAAAAACGTCCAGAAATGTTTGAAGCTACTGACTGAATGAAAGGAGCTGGCATCTCACTCTCTTTGAATCTTCTTTATCATGCTAGGATTAACAGGAAAAAGCTAAAAATTTCAGAATTGCACCTTGCAATGTGGAGATATTACTGTTTGTGCATTTACAATATTCATTGATTTTTGCCATTGAGAAACATGTTTTTCATATACCAGAAATGTTTGAAGCTACTGACTGAATGAAAGGAGCTGGCATCTCACTCTCTTTGAATCTTCTTTATCATGCTAGGATTAGCAGGAAAAAGCAAAAAATTTCAGAATTGCACCTTGCAATGTGGAGATATTACTGTTTGTGCATTTACAATATTCATTGATTTTTGCCATTGAAAAACATGTTTTTCATATACCAGAAATGTTTGAAGCTACTGACTGAATGAAAGGAGCTGGCATCTCACTCTCTTTGAATCTTCTTTATCATGCTAGGATTAGCAGGAAAAAGCAAAAAATTTCAGAATTGCACCTTGCAATGTGGAGATATTACTGTTTGTGCATTTACAATATTCATTGATTTTTGCCATTGAAAAACATGTTTTTCATATACCAGAAATGTTTGAAGCTACTGACTGAATGAAAGGAGCTGGCATCTCACTCTCTTTGAATCTTCTTTATCATGCTAGGATTAGCAGGAAAAGGCAAAAAATTTCAGAATTGCACCTTGCAATGTGGAGATATTACTGTTTGTGCATTTACAATATTCATTGATTTTTGCCATTGAAAAACGTTTTTCATATACCAGAAATGTTTGAAGCTACTGACTGAATGAAAGGAGCTGGCATCTCACTCTCTTTGAATCTTCTTTATCATGCTAGGATTAACAGGAAAAAGCTAAAAATTTCAGAATTGCACCTTGCAATGTGGAGATATTACTGTTTGTGCATTTACAATATTCATTGATTTTTGCCATTGAAAAACTTGTTTTTCATATACCAGAAATGTTTGAAGCTACTGACTGAATGAAAGGAGCTGACATCTCACTCTCTTTGAATCTTCTTTATCATGCTAGGATTAGCAGGAAAAAGCAAAAAATTTCAGAATTGCACCTTGCAATGTGGAGATATTACTGTTTGTGCATTTACAATATTCATTGATTTTTGCCATTGAAAAACATGTTTTTCATATACCAGAAATGTTTGAAGCTACTGACTGAATGAAAGGAGCTGGCATCTCACTCTCTTGGAATCTTCTTTATCATGCTAGGATTAACAGGAAAAAGCAAAAAATTTCAGAATTGCACCTTGCAATGTGGAGATATTACTGTTTGTGCATTTACAATATTCATTGATTTTTGCCATTGAAAAACGTCCAGAAATGTTTGAAGCTACTGACTGAATGAAAGGAGCTGGCATCTCACTGTCTTTGAATCTTCTTTATCATGCTAGGATTAACAGGAAAAAGCAAAAAATTTCAGAATTGCACCTTGCAATGTGGAGATATTACTGTTTGTGCATTTACAATATTCATTGATTTTTGCCATTGAAAAACATGTTTTTCATATACCAGAAATGTTTGAAGCTACTGACTGAATGAAAGGAGCTGGCATCTCACTCTCTTTGAATCTTCTTTATCATGCTAGGATTAGCAGGAAAAAGCAAAAAATTTCAGAATTGCACCTTGCAATGTGGAGATATTACTGTTTGTGCATTTACAATATTCATTGATTTTTGCCATTGAAAAACATGTTTTTCATATACCAGAAATGTTTGAAGCTACAGACTGAATGAAAGGAGCTGGCATCTCACTCTCTTTGAATCTTCTTTATCATGCTAGGATTAACAGGAAAAAGCAAAAAATTTCAGAATTGCACCTTGCAATGTGGAGATATTACTGTTTGTGCATTTACAATATTCATTGATTTTTGCCATTGAAAAACGTCCAGAAATGTTTGAAGCTACTGACTGAATGAAAGGAGCTGGCATCTCAGTCTCTTTGAATCTTCTTTATCATGCTAGGATTAACAGGAAAAAGCTAAAACTTTCAGAATTGCACCTTGCAATGTGGAGATATTACTGTTTGTGCATTTACAATATTCATTGATTTTTGCCATTGAAAAACATGTTTTTCATATACCAGAAATGTTTGAAGCTACAGACTGAATGAAAGGAGCTGGCATCTCACTCTCTTTGAATCTTCTTTATCATGCTAGGATTAACAGGAAAAAGCAAAAAATTTCAGAATTGCACCTTGCAATGTGGAGATATTACTGTTTGTGCATTTACAATATTCATTGATTTTTGCCATTGAAAAACGTCCAGAAATGTTTGAAGCTACTGACTGAATGAAAGGAGCTGGCATCTCAGTCTCTTTGAATCTTCTTTATCATGCTAGGATTAACAGGAAAAAGCAAAAAATTTCAGAATTGCACCTTGCAATGTGGAGATATTACTGTTTGTGCATTTACAATATTCATTGATTTTTGCCATTGAAAAACGTCCAGAAATGTTTGAAGCTACTGACTGAATGAAAGGAGCTGGCATCTCACTCTCTTTGAATCTTCTTTATCATGCTAGGATTAGCAGGAAAAAGCAAAAAATTTCAGAATTGCACCTTGCAATGTGGAGATATTACTGTTTGTGCATTTACAATATTCATTGATTTTTGCCATTGAAAAACATGTTTTTCATATACCAGAAATGTTTGAAGCTACTGACTGAATGAAAGGAGCTGGCATCTCACTCTCTTTGAATCTTCTTTATCATGCTAGGATTAGCAGGAAAAAGCAAAAAATTTCAGAATTGCACCTTGCAATGTGGAGATATTACTGTTTGTGCATTTACAATATTCATTGATTTTTGCCATTGAAAAACGTCCAGAAATGTTTGAAGCTACTGACTGAATGAAAGGAGCTGGCATCTCACTCTCTTTGAATCTTCTTTATCATGCTAGGATTAGCAGGAAAAGGCAAAAAATTTCAGAATTGCACCTTGCAATGTGGAGATATTACTGTTTGTGCATTTACAATATTCATTGATTTTTGCCATTGAAAAACGTTTTTCATATACCAGAAATGTTTGAAGCTACTGACTGAATGAAAGGAGCTGGCATCTCACTCTCTTTGAATCTTCTTTATCATGCTAGGATTAACAGGAAAAAGCTAAAAATTTCAGAATTGCACCTTGCAATGTGGAGATATTACTGTTTGTGCATTTACAATATTCATTGATTTTTGCCATTGAAAAACATGTTTTTCATATACCAGAAATGTTTGAAGCTACTGACTGAATGAAAGGAGCTGGCATCTCACTCTCTTGGAATCTTCTTTATCATGCTAGGATTAACAGGAAAAAGCAAAAAATTTCAGAATTGCACCTTGCAATGTGGAGATATTACTGTTTGTGCATTTACAATATTCATTGATTTTTGCCATTGAAAAACGTCCAGAAATGTTTGAAGCTACTGACTGAATGAAAGGAGCTGGCATCTCACTGTCTTTGAATCTTCTTTATCATGCTAGGATTAACAGGAAAAAGCAAAAAATTTCAGAATTGCACCTTGCAATGTGGAGATATTACTGTTTGTGCATTTACAATATTCATTGATTTTTGCCATTGAAAAACATGTTTTTCATATACCAGAAATGTTTGAAGCTACTGACTGAATGAAAGGAGCTGGCATCTCACTCTCTTTGAATCTTCTTTATCATGCTAGGATTAGCAGGAAAAAGCAAAAAATTTCAGAATTGCACCTTGCAATGTGGAGATATTACTGTTTGTGCATTTACAATATTCATTGATTTTTGCCATTGAAAAACATGTTTTTCATATACCAGAAATGTTTGAAGCTACAGACTGAATGAAAGGAGCTGGCATCTCACTCTCTTTGAATCTTCTTTATCATGCTAGGATTAACAGGAAAAAGCAAAAAATTTCAGAATTGCACCTTGCAATGTGGAGATATTACTGTTTGTGCATTTACAATATTCATTGATTTTTGCCATTGAAAAACGTCCAGAAATGTTTGAAGCTACTGACTGAATGAAAGGAGCTGGCATCTCAGTCTCTTTGAATCTTCTTTATCATGCTAGGATTAACAGGAAAAAGCTAAAAATTTCAGAATTGCACCTTGCAATGTGGAGATATTACTGTTTGTGCATTTACAATATTCATTGATTTTTGCCATTGAAAAACATGTTTTTCATATACCAGAAATGTTTGAAGCTACTGACTGAATGAAAGGAGCTGGCATCTCACTCTCTTGGAATCTTCTTTTTCATGCTAGGATTAACAGGAAAAAGCAAAAAATTTCAGAATTGCACCTTGCAATGTGGAGATATTACTGTTTGTGCATTTACAATATTCATTGATTTTTGCCATTGAAAAACGTCCAGAAATGTTTGAAGCTACTGACTGAATGAAAGGAGCTGGCATCTCACTGTCTTTGAATCTTCTTTATCATGCTAGGATTAACAGGAAAAAGCTAAAAATTTCAGAATTGCACCTTGCAATGTGGAGATATTACTGTTTGTGCATTTACAATATTTATTGATTTTTGCCATTGAAAAACATGTTTTTCATATACCAGAAATGTTTGAAGCTACTGACTGAATGAAAGGAGCTGGCATCTCACTCTCTTTGAATCTTCTTTATCATGCTAGGATTAGCAGGAAAAAGCAAAAAATTTCAGAATTGCACCTTGCAATGTGGAGATATTACTGTTTGTGCATTTACAATATTCATTGATTTTTGCCATTGAAAAACATGTTTTTCATATACCAGAAATGTTTGAAGATACTGACTGAATGAAAGGAGCTGGCATCTCACTCTCTTTGAATCTTCTTTATCATGCTAGGATTAACAGGAAAAAGCAAAAAATTTCAGAATTGCACCTTGCAATGTGGAGATATTACTGTTTGTGCATTTACAATATTCATTGATTTTTGCCATTGAAAAACGTCCAGAAATGTTTGAAGCTACTGACTGAATGAAAGGAGCTGGCATCTCACTGTCTTTGAATCTTCTTTATCATGCTAGGATTAACAGGAAAAAGCTAAAAATTTCAGAATTGCACCTTGCAATGTGGAGATATTACTGTTTGTGCATTTACAATATTCATTGATTTTTGCCATTGAAAAACATGTTTTTCATATACCAGAAATGTTTGAAGCCACTGACTGAATGAAAGGAGCTGGCATCTCACTCTCTTTGAATCTTCTTTATCATGCTAGGATTAGCAGGAAAAAGCAAAAAATTTCAGAATTGCACCTTGCAATGTGGAGATATTACTGTTTGTGCATTTACAATATTCATTGATTTTTGCCATTGAAAAACATGTTTTTCATATACCAGAAATGTTTGAAGCTACTGACTGAATGAAAGGAGCTGGCATCTCACTCTCTTTGAATCTTCTTTATCATGCTAGGATTAACAGGAAAAAGCAAAAAATTTCAGAATTGCACCTTGCAATGTGAAGATATTACTGTTTGTGCATTTACAATATTCATTGATTTTTGCCATTGAAAATGTCCAGAAATGTTTGAAGCTACTGACTGAATGAAAGGAACTGGCATCTCACTCTCTTTGAATCTTCTTTATCATGCTAGGATTAACAGGAAAAAGCTAAAAATTTCAGAATTGCACCTTGCAATGTGGAGATATTACTGTTTGTGCATTTACAATATTCATTGATTTTTGCCATTGAAAAACATGTTTTTCATACCAGAAATGTTTGAAGCTACTGACTGAATGAAAGGAGCTGGCATCTCACTCTCTTTGAATCTTCTTTATCATGCTAGGATTAGCAGGAAAAAGCAAAAAATTTCAGAATTGCACCTTGCAATGTGGAGATATTACTGTTTGTGCATTTACAATATTCATTGATTTTTGCCATTGAAAAACATGTGTTTCATATACCAGAAATGTTTGAAGCTACTGACTGAATGAAAGGAGCTGGCATCTCACTCTCTTTGAATCTTCTTTATCATGCTAGGATTAACAGGAAAAAGCAAAAAATTTCAGAATTGCACCTTGCAATGTGGAGATATTACTGTTTGTGCATTTACAATATTCATTGATTTTTGCCATTGAAAAACGTCCAGAAATGTTTGAAGCTACTGACTGAATGAAAGGAGCTGGCATCTCACTCTCTTGGAATCTTCTTTATCATGCTAGGATTAGCAGGAAAAAGCAAAAAATTTCAGAATTGCACCTTGCAATGTGGAGATATTACTGTTTGTGCATTTACAATATTCATTGATTTTTGCCATTGAAAAACATGTTTTTCATATACCAGAAATGTTTGAAGCTACTGACTGAATGAAAGGAGCTGGCATCTCACTCTCTTTGAATCTTCTTTATCATGCTAGGATTAACAGGAAAAAGCAAAAAATTTCAGAATTGCACCTTGCAATGTGGAGATATTACTGTTTGTGCATTTACAATATTCATTGATTTTTGCCATTGAAAAACGTCCAGAAATGTTTGAAGCTACTGACTGAATGAAAGGAGCTGGCATCTCACTCTCTTTGAATCTTCTTTATCATGCTAGGATTAGCAGGAAAAAGCAAAAAATTTCTGAATTGCACCTTGCAATGTGGAGATATTACTGTTTGTGCATTTACAATATTCATTGATTTTTGCCATTGAAAAACATGTTTTTCATATACCAGAAATGTTTGAAGCTACTGACTGAATGAAAGGAGCTGGCATCTCACTCTCTTTGAATCTTCTTTATCATGCTAGGATTAGCAGGAAAAAGCAAAAAAATTCAGAATTGCACCTTGCAATGTGGAGATATTACTGTTTGTGCATTTACAATATTCATTGATTTTTGCCATTGAAAAACATGTTTTTCATATACCAGAAATGTTTGAAGCTACTGACTGAATGAAAGGAGCTGGCATCTCACTCTCTTTGAATCTTCTTTATCATGCTAGGATTAACAGGAAAAAGCAAAAAATTTCAGAATTGCACCTTGCAATGTGGAGATATTACTGTTTGTGCATTTACAATATTCATTGATTTTTGCCATTGAAAAACGTCCAGAAATGTTTGAAGCTACTGACTGAATGAAAGGAGCTGGCATCTCACTCTCTTTGAATCTTCTTTATCATGCTAGGATTAGCAGGAAAAAGCAAAAAATTTCAGAATTGCACCTTGCAATGTGGAGATATTACTGTTTGTGCATTTACAATATTCATTGATTTTTGCCATTGAAAAACGTCCAGAAATGTTTGAAGCTACTGACTGAATGAAAGGAGCTGGCATCTCACTGTCTTTGAATCTTCTTTATCATGCTAGGATTAACAGGAAAAAGCTAAAAATTTCAGAATTGCACCTTGCAATGTGGAGATATTACTGTTTGTGCATTTACAATATTCATTGATTTTTGCCATTGAAAAACATGTTTTTCATATACCAGAAATGTTTGAAGCCACTGACTGAATGAAAGGAGCTGGCATCTCACTCTCTTTGAATCTTCTTTATCATGCTAGGATTAGCAGGAAAAAGCAAAAAATTTCAGAATTGCACCTTGCAATGTGGAGATATTACTGTTTGTGCATTTACAATATTCATTGATTTTTGCCATTGAAAAACATGTTTTTCATATACCAGAAATGTTTGAAGCTACTGACTGAATGAAAGGAGCTGGCATCTCACTCTCTTTGAATCTTCTTTATCATGCTAGGATTAACAGGAAAAAGCAAAAAATTTCAGAATTGCACCTTGCAATGTGGAGATATTACTGTTTGTGCATTTACAATATTCATTGATTTTTGCCATTGAAAATGTCCAGAAATGTTTGAAGCTACTGACTGAATGAAAGGAACTGGCATCTCACTCTCTTTGAATCTTCTTTATCATGCTAGGATTAACAGGAAAAAGCTAAAAATTTCAGAATTGCACCTTGCAATGTGGAGATATTACTGTTTGTGCATTTACAATATTCATTGATTTTTGCCATTGAAAAACATGTTTTTCATACCAGAAATGTTTGAAGCTACTGACTGAATGAAAGGAGCTGGCATCTCACTCTCTTTGAATCTTCTTTATCATGCTAGGATTAGCAGGAAAAAGCAAAAAATTTCAGAATTGCACCTTGCAATGTGGAGATATTACTGTTTGTGCATTTACAATATTCATTGATTTTTGCCATTGAAAAACATGTTTTTCATATACCAGAAATGTTTGAAGCTACTGACTGAATGAAAGGAGCTGGCATCTCACTCTCTTTGAATCTTCTTTATCATGCTAGGATTAACAGGAAAAAGCAAAAAATTTCAGAATTGCACCTTGCAATGTGGAGATATTACTGTTTGTGCATTTACAATATTCATTGATTTTTGCCATTGAAAAACGTCCAGAAATGTTTGAAGCTACTGACTGAATGAAAGGAGCTGGCATCTCACTCTCTTGGAATCTTCTTTATCATGCTAGGATTAGCAGGAAAAAGCAAAAAATTTCAGAATTGCACCTTGCAATGTGGAGATATTACTGTTTGTGCATTTACAATATTCATTGATTTTTGCCATTGAAAAACATGTTTTTCATATACCAGAAATGTTTGAAGCTACTGACTGAATGAAAGGAGCTGGCATCTCACTCTCTTTGAATCTTCTTTATCATGCTAGGATTAACAGGAAAAAGCAAAAAATTTCAGAATTGCACCTTGCAATGTGGAGATATTACTGTTTGTGCATTTACAATATTCATTGATTTTTGCCATTGAAAAACGTCCAGAAATGTTTGAAGCTACTGACTGAATGAAAGGAGCTGGCATCTCACTCTCTTTGAATCTTCTTTATCATGCTAGGATTAGCAGGAAAAAGCAAAAAATTTCTGAATTGCACCTTGCAATGTGGAGATATTACTGTTTGTGCATTTACAATATTCATTGATTTTTGCCATTGAAAAACATGTTTTTCATATACCAGAAATGTTTGAAGCTACTGACTGAATGAAAGGAGCTGGCATCTCACTCTCTTTGAATCTTCTTTATCATGCTAGGATTAGCAGGAAAAAGCAAAAAAATTCAGAATTGCACCTTGCAATGTGGAGATATTACTGTTTGTGCATTTACAATATTCATTGATTTTTGCCATTGAAAAACATGTTTTTCATATACCAGAAATGTTTGAAGCTACTGACTGAATGAAAGGAGCTGGCATCTCACTCTCTTTGAATCTTCTTTATCATGCTAGGATTAACAGGAAAAAGCAAAAAATTTCAGAATTGCACCTTGCAATGTGGAGATATTACTGTTTGTGCATTTACAATATTCATTGATTTTTGCCATTGAAAAACGTCCAGAAATGTTTGAAGCTACTGACTGAATGAAAGGAGCTGGCATCTCACTCTCTTTGAATCTTCTTTATCATGCTAGGATTAGCAGGAAAAAGCAAAAAATTTCAGAATTGCACCTTGCAATGTGGAGATATTACTGTTTGTGCATTTACAATATTCATTGATTTTTGCCATTGAAAAACATGTTTTTCATATACCAGAAATGTTTGAAGCTACTGACTGAATGAAAGGAGCTGGCATCTCACTCTCTTTGAATCTTCTTTATCATGCTAGGATTAGCAGGAAAAAGCAAAAAATTTCAGAATTGCACCTTGCAATGTGGAGATATTACTGTTTGTGCATTTACAATATTCATTGATTTTTGCCATTGAAAAACGTCCAGAAATGTTTGAAGCTACTGACTGAATGAAAGGAGCTGGCATCTCACTCTCTTTGAATCTTCTTTATCATGCTAGGATTAGCAGGAAAAAGCAAAAAATTTCAGAATTGCACCTTGCAATGTGGAGATATTACTGTTTGTGCATTTACAATATTCATTGATTTTTGCCATTGAAAAACATGTTTTTCATATACCAGAAATGTTTGAAGCTACTGACTGAATGAAAGGAGCTGGCATCTCACTCTCTTTGAATCTTCTTTATCATGCTAGGATTAGCAGGAAAAAGCAAAAAATTTCAGAATTGCACCTTGCACTGTGGAGATATTACTGTTTGTGCATTTACAATATTCATTGATTTTTGCCATTGAAAAACGTCCAGAAATGTTTGAAGCTACTGACTGAATGAAAGGAGCTGGCATCTCACTCTCTTTGAATCTTCTTTATCATGCTAGGATTAACAGGAAAAAGCTAAAAATTTCAGAATTTCACCTTGCAATGTGGAGATATTACTGTTTGTGCATTTACAATATTCATTGATTTTTGCCATTGAAAAACGTTTTTCATATACCAGAAATGTTTGAAGCTACTGACTGAATGAAAGGAGCTGGCATCTCACTCTCTTTGAATCTTCTTTATCATGCTAGGATTAACAGGAAAAAGCAAAAAATTTCAGAATTGCACCTTGCAATGTGGAGATATTACTGTTTGTGCATTTACAATATTCATTGATTTTTGCCATTGAAAAACGTCCAGAAATGTTTGAAGCTACTGACTGAATGAAAGGAGCTGGCATCTCACTCTCTTTGAATCTTCTTTATCATGCTAGGATTAACAGGAAAAAGCTAAAAATTTCAGAATTGCACCTTGCAATGTGGAGATATTACTGTTTGTGCATTTACAATATTCATTGATTTTTGCCATTGAAAAACATGTTTTTCATATACCAGAAATGTTTGAAGCTACTGACTGAATGAAAGGAGCTGGCATCTCACTCTCTTTGAATCTTCTTTATCATGCTAGGATTAGCAGGAAAAAGCAAAAAATTTCAGAATTGCACCTTGCAATGTGGAGATATTACTGTTTGTGCATTTACAATATTCATTGATTTTTGCCATTGAAAAACATGTTTTTCATATACCAGAAATGTTTGAAGCTACTGACTGAATGAAAGGAGCTGGCATCTCACTCTCTTTGAATCTTCTTTATCATGCTAGGATTAACAGGAAAAAGCAAAAAATTTCAGAATTGCACCTTGCAATGTGGAGATATTACGGTTTGTGCATTTACAATATTCATTGATTTTTGCCATTGAAAAACGTCCAGAAATGTTTGAAGCTACTGACTGAATGAAAGGAGCTGGCATCTCACTCTCTTTGAATCTTCTTTATCATGCTAGGATTAACAGGAAAAAGCAAAAAATTTCAGAATTGCACCTTGCAATGTGGAGATATTACTGTTTGTGCATTTACAATATTCATTGATTTTTGCCATTGAAAAACATGTTTTTCATATACCAGAAATGTTTGAAGCTACTGACTGAATGAAAGGAGCTGGCATCTCACTCTCTTTGAATCTTCTTTATCATGCTAGGATTAGCAGGAAAAAGCAAAAAATTTCAGAATTGCACCTTGCAATGTGGAGATATTACTGTTTGTGCATTTACAATATTCATTGATTTTTGCCATTGAAAAACATGTTTTTCATATACCAGAAATGTTTGAAGCTACTGACTGAATGAAAGGAGCTGGCATCTCACTCTCTTTGAATCCTCTTTATCATGCTAGGATTAACAGGAAAAAGCAAAAAATTTCAGAATTGCACCTTGCAATGTGGAGATATTACTGTTTGTGCATTTACAATATTCATTGATTTTTGCCATTGAAAAACGTCCAGAAATGTTTGAAGCTACTGACTGAATGAAAGGAGCTGGCATCTCACTCTCTTTGAATCTTCTTTATCATGCTAGGATTAGCAGGAAAAAGCAAAAAATTTCAGAATTGCACCTTGCAATGTGGAGATATTACTGTTTGTGCATTTACAATATTCATTGATTTTTGCCATTGAAAAACATGTTTTTCATATACCAGAAATGTTTGAAGCTACTGACTGAATGAAAGGAGCTGGCATCTCACTCTCTTTGAATCTTCTTTATCATGCTAGGATTAGCAGGAAAAAGCAAAAAATTTCAGAATTGCACCTTGCAATGTGGAGATATTACTGTTTGTGCATTTACAATATTCATTGATTTTTGCCATTGAAAAACGTCCAGAAATGTTTGAAGCTACTGACTGAATGAAAGGAGCTGGCATCTCACTCTCTTTGAATCTTCTTTATCATGCTAGGATTAGCAGGAAAAAGCAAAAAATTTCAGAATTGCACCTTGCAATGTGGAGATATTACTGTTTGTTCATTTACAATATTCATTGATTTTTGCCATTGAAAAACGTTTTTCATATACCAGAAATGTTTGAAGCTACTGACTGAATGAAAGGAGCTGGCATCTCACTCTCTTTGAATCTTCTTTATCATGCTAGGATTAACAGGAAAAAGCAAAAAATTTCAGAATTGCACCTTGCAATGTGGAGATATTACTGTTTGTGCATTTACAATATTCATTGATTTTTGCCATTGAAAAACGTCCAGAAATGTTTGAAGCTACTGACTGAATGAAAGGAGCTGGCATCTCACTCTCTTTGAATCTTTATCATGCTAGGATTAACAGGAAAAAGCTAAAAATTTCAGAATTGCACCTTGCAATGTGGAGATATTACTGTTTGTGCATTTACAATATTCATTGATTTTTGCCATTGAAAAACATGTTTTTCATATACCAGAAATGTTTGAAGCTACTGACTGAATGAAAGGAGCTGGCATCTCACTCTCTTTGAATCTTCTTTATCATGCTAGGATTAGCAGGAAAAAGCAAAAAATTTCAGAATTGCACCTTGCAATGTGGAGATATTACTGTTTGTGCATTTACAATATTCATTGATTTTTGCCATTGAAAAACATGTTTTTCATATACCAGAAATGTTTGAAGCTACTGACTGAATGAAAGGAGCTGGCATCTCACTTTCTTTGAATCTTCTTTATCATGCTAGGATTAGCAGGAACAAGCAAAAAATTTCAGAATTGCACCTTGCAATGTGGAGATATTACTGTTTGTGCATTTACAATATTCATTGATTTTTGCCATTGAAAAACATGTTTTTCATATACCAGAAATGTTTGAAGCTACTGACTGAATGAAAGGAGCTGGCATCTCACTCTCTTTGAATCTTCTTTATCATGCTAGGATTAACAGGAAAAAGCAAAAAATTTCAGAATTGCACCTTGCAATGTGGAGATATTACTGTTTGTGCATTTACAATATTCATTGATTTTTGCCATTGAAAAACATGTTTTTCATATACCAGAAATGTTTGAAGCTACTGACTGAATGAAAGGAGCTGGCATCTCACTCTCTTTGAATCTTCTTTATCATGCTAGGATTAGCAGGAAAAAGCAAAAAATTTCAGAATTGCACCTTGCAATGTGGAGATATTACTGTTTGTGCATTTACAATATTCATTGATTTTTGCCATTGAAAAACATGTTTTTCATATACCAGAAATGTTTGAAGCTACTGACTGAATGAAAGGAGCTGGCATCTCACTCTCTTTGAATCTTCTTTATCATGCTAGGATTAACAGGAAAAAGCAAAAAATTTCCGAATTGCACCTTGCAATGTGGAGATATTACTGTTTGTGCATTTACAATATTCATTGATTTTTGCCATTGAAAAACGTCCAGAAATGTTTGAAGCTACTGACTGAATGAAAGGAGCTGGCATCTCACTCTCTTTGAATCTTCTTTATCATGCTAGGATTAGCAGGAAAAAGCAAAAAAATTCAGAATTGCACCTTGCAATGTGGAGATATTATTCTTTGTGCATTTACAATATTCATTGATTTTTGCCATTGAAAAACATGTTTTTCATATACCAGAAATGTTTGAAGCTACTGACTGAATGAAAGGAGCTGGCATCTCACTCTCTTTGAATCTTCTTTATCATGCTAGGATTAGCAGGAAAAAGCAAAAAATTTCAGAATTGCACCTTGCAATGTGGAGATATTACTGTTTGTGCATTTACAATATTCATTGATTTTTGCCATTGAAAAACGTCCAGAAATGTTTGAAGCTACTGACTGAATGAAAGGAGCTGGCATCTCACTCTCTTTGAATCTTCTTTATCATGCTAGGATTAGCAGGAAAAAGCAAAAAATTTCAGAATTGCACCTTGCAATGTGGAGATATTACTGTTTGTGCATTTACAATATTCATTGATTTTTGCCATTGAAAAACGTCCAGAAATGTTTGAAGCTACTGACTGAATGAAAGGAGCTGGCATCTCACTCTCTTTGAATCTTCTTTATCATGCTAGGATTAGCAGGAAAAAGCAAAAAATTTCAGAATTGCACCTTGCAATGTGGAGATATTACTGTTTGTGCATTTACAATATTCATTGATTTTTGCCATTGAAAAACATGTTTATCATATACCAGAAATGTTTGAAGCTACTGACTGAATGAAAGGAGCTGGCATCTCACTCTCTTTGAATCTTCTTTATCATGCTAGGATTAACAGGAAAAAGCAAAAAATTTCAGAATTGCACCTTGCAATGTGGAGATATTACTGTTTGTGCATTTACAATATTCATTGATTTTTGCCATTGAAAAACGTCCAGAAATGTTTGAAGCTACTGACTGAATGAAAGGAGCTGGCATCTCACTCTCTTTGAATCTTCTTTATCATGCTAGGATTAACAGGAAAAAGCAAAAAATTTCAGAATTGCACCTTGCAATGTGGAGATATTACTGTTTGTGCATTTACAATATTCATTGATTTTTGCCATTGAAAAACATGTTTTTGATACCAGAAATGTTTGAAGCTACTGACTGAATGAAAGGAGCTGGCATCTCACTCTCTTTGAATCTTCTTTATCATGCTAGGATTAGCAGGAAAAAGCAAAAAATTTCAGAATTGCACCTTGCAATGTGGAGATATTACTGTTTGTGCATTTACAATATTCATTGATTTTTGCCATTGAAAAACATGTTTTTCATATACCAGAAATGTTTGAAGCTACTGACTGAATGAAAGGAGCTGGCATCTCACTCTCTTTGAATCTTCTTTATCATGCTAGGATTAACAGGAAAAAGCAAAAAATTTCAGAATTGCACCTTGCAATGTGGAGATATTACTGTTTGTGCATTTACAATATTCATTGATTTTTGCCATTGAAAAACGTCCAGAAATGTTTGAAGCTACTGACTGAATGAAAGGAGCTGGCATCTCACTCTCTTTGAATCTTCTTTATCATGCTAGGATTAGCAGGAAAAAGCAAAAAATTTCAGAATTGCACCTTGCAATGTGGAGATATTACTGTTTGTGCATTTACAATATTCATTGATTTTTGCCATTGAAAAACATGTTTTTCATATACCAGAAATGTTTGAAGCTACTGACTGAATGAAAGGAGCTGGCATCTCACTCTCTTTGAATCTTCTTTATCATGCTAGGATTAGCAGGAAAAAGCAAAAAATTTCAGAATTGCACCTTGCAATGTGGAGATATTACTGTTTGTGCATTTACAATATTCATTGATTTTTGCCATTGAAAAACGTCCAGAAATGTTTGAAGCTACTGACTGAATGAAAGGAGCTGGCATCTCACTCTCTTTGAATCTTCTTTATCATGCTAGGATTAGCAGGAAAAGGCAAAAAATTTCAGAATTGCACCTTGCAATGTGGAGATATTACTGTTTGTGCATTTACAATATTCATTGATTTTTGCCATTGAAAAACGTTTTTCATATACCAGAAATGTTTGAAGCTACTGACTGAATGAAAGGAGCTGGCATCTCACTCTCTTTGAATCTTCTTTATCATGCTAGGATTAACAGGAAAAAGCTAAAAATTTCAGAATTGCACCTTGCAATGTGGAGATATTACTGTTTGTGCATTTACAATATTCATTGATTTTTGCCATTGAAAAACATGTTTTTCATATACCAGAAATGTTTGAAGCTACTGACTGAATGAAAGGAGCTGACATCTCACTCTCTTTGAATCTTCTTTATCATGCTAGGATTAGCAGGAAAAAGCAAAAAATTTCAGAATTGCAACTTGCAATGTGGAGATATTGCAGTTTGTGCATTTACAATATTCATTGATTTTTGCCATTGAAAAACATGTTTTTCATATACCAGAAATGTTTGAAGCTACTGACTGAATGAAAGGAGCTGGCATCTCACTCTCTTGGAATCTTCTTTATCATGCTAGGATTAACAGGAAAAAGCAAAAAATTTCAGAATTGCACCTTGCAATGTGGAGATATTACTGTTTGTGCATTTACAATATTCATTGATTTTTGCCATTGAAAAACGTCCAGAAATGTTTGAAGCTACTGACTGAATGAAAGGAGCTGGCATCTCACTGTCTTTGAATCTTCTTTATCATGCTAGGATTAACAGGAAAAAGCAAAAAATTTCAGAATTGCACCTTGCAATGTGGAGATATTACTGTTTGTGCATTTACAATATTCATTGATTTTTGCCATTGAAAAACATGTTTTTCATATACCAGAAATGTTTGAAGCTACTGACTGAATGAAAGGAGCTGGCATCTCACTCTCTTTGAATCTTCTTTATCATGCTAGGATTAGCAGGAAAAAGCAAAAAATTTCAGAATTGCACCTTGCAATGTGGAGATATTACTGTTTGTGCATTTACAATATTCATTGATTTTTGCCATTGAAAAACATGTTTTTCATATACCAGAAATGTTTGAAGCTACAGACTGAATGAAAGGAGCTGGCATCTCACTCTCTTTGAATCTTCTTTATCATGCTAGGATTAACAGGAAAAAGCAAAAAATTTCAGAATTGCACCTTGCAATGTGGAGATATTACTGTTTGTGCATTTACAATATTCATTGATTTTTGCCATTGAAAAACGTCCAGAAATGTTTGAAGCTACTGACTGAATGAAAGGAGCTGGCATCTCAGTCTCTTTGAATCTTCTTTATCATGCTAGGATTAACAGGAAAAAGCTAAAAATTTCAGAATTGCACCTTGCAATGTGGAGATATTACTGTTTGTGCATTTACAATATTCATTGATTTTTGCCATTGAAAAACATGTTTTTCATATACCAGAAATGTTTGAAGCTACAGACTGAATGAAAGGAGCTGGCATCTCACTCTCTTTGAATCTTCTTTATCATGCTAGGATTAACAGGAAAAAGCAAAAAATTTCAGAATTGCACCTTGCAATGTGGAGATATTACTGTTTGTGCATTTACAATATTCATTGATTTTTGCCATTGAAAAACGTCAAGAAATGTTTGAAGCTACTGACTGAATGAAAGGAGCTGGCATCTCAGTCTCTTTGAATCTTCTTTATCATGCTAGGATTAACAGGAAAAAGCAAAAAATTTCAGAATTGCACCTTGCAATGTGGAGATATTACTGTTTGTGCATTTACAATATTCATTGATTTTTGCCATTGAAAAACGTCCAGAAATGTTTGAAGCTACTGACTGAATGAAAGGAGCTGGCATCTCACTCTCTTTGAATCTTCTTTATCATGCTAGGATTAGCAGGAAAAAGCAAAAAATTTCAGAATTGCACCTTGCAATGTGGAGATATTACTGTTTGTGCATTTACAATATTCATTGATTTTTGCCATTGAAAAACATGTTTTTCATATACCAGAAATGTTTGAAGCTACTGACTGAATGAAAGGAGCTGGCATCTCACTCTCTTTGAATCTTCTTTATCATGCTAGGATTAGCAGGAAAAAGCAAAAAATTTCAGAATTGCACCTTGCAATGTGGAGATATTACTGTTTGTGCATTTACAATATTCATTGATTTTTGCCATTGAAAAACGTCCAGAAATGTTTGAAGCTACTGACTGAATGAAAGGAGCTGGCATCTCACTCTCTTTGAATCTTCTTTATCATGCTAGGATTAGCAGGAAAAGGCAAAAAATTTCAGAATTGCACCTTGCAATGTGGAGATATTACTGTTTGTGCATTTACAATATTCATTGATTTTTGCCATTGAAAAACGTTTTTCATATACCAGAAATGTTTGAAGCTACTGACTGAATGAAAGGAGCTGGCATCTCACTCTCTTTGAATCTTCTTTATCATGCTAGGATTAACAGGAAAAAGCTAAAAATTTCAGAATTGCACCTTGCAATGTGGAGATATTACTGTTTGTGCATTTACAATATTCATTGATTTTTGCCATTGAAAAACATGTTTTTCATATACCAGAAATGTTTGAAGCTACTGACTGAATGAAAGGAGCTGACATCTCACTCTCTTTGAATCTTCTTTATCATGCTAGGATTAGCAGGAAAAAGCAAAAAATTTCAGAATTGCACCTTGCAATGTGGAGATATTACTGTTTGTGCATTTACAATATTCATTGATTTTTGCCATTGAAAAACATGTTTTTCATATACCAGAAATGTTTGAAGCTACTGACTGAATGAAAGGAGCTGGCATCTCACTCTCTTGGAATCTTCTTTATCATGCTAGGATTAACAGGAAAAAGCAAAAAATTTCAGAATTGCACCTTGCAATGTGGAGATATTACTGTTTGTGCATTTACAATATTCATTGATTTTTGCCATTGAAAAACGTCCAGAAATGTTTGAAGCTACTGACTGAATGAAAGGAGCTGGCATCTCACTGTCTTTGAATCTTCTTTATCATGCTAGGATTAACAGGAAAAAGCTAAAAATTTCAGAATTGCACCTTGCAATGTGGAGATATTACTGTTTGTGCATTTACAATATTTATTGATTTTTGCCATTGAAAAACATGTTTTTCATATACCAGAAATGTTTGAAGCTACTGACTGAATGAAAGGAGCTGGCATCTCACTCTCTTTGAATCTTCTTTATCATGCTAGGATTAGCAGGAAAAAGCAAAAAATTTCAGAATTGCACCTTGCAATGTGGAGATATTACTGTTTGTGCATTTACAATATTCATTGATTTTTGCCATTGAAAAACGTCCAGAAATGTTTGAAGCTACTGACTGAATGAAAGGAGCTGGCATCTCAGTCTCTTTGAATCTTCTTTATCATGCTAGGATTAACAGGAAAAAGCTAAAAATTTCAGAATTGCACCTTGCAATGTGGAGATATTACTGTTTGTGCATTTACAATATTCATTGATTTTTGCCATTGAAAAACATGTTTTTCATACCAGAAATGATTGAAGCTACTGACTGAATGAAAGGAGCTGGCATCTCACTCTCTTTGAATCTTCTTTATCATGCTAGGATTAGCAGGAAAAAGCAAAAAATTTCAGAATTGCACCTTGCAATGTGGAGATATTACTGTTTGTGCATTTACAATATTCATTGATTTTTGCCATTGAAAAACATGTTTTTCATATACCAGAAATGTTTGAAGCTACTGACTGAATGAAAGGAGCTGGCATCTCACTCTCTTGGAATCTTCTTTATCATGCTAGGATTAACAGGAAAAAGCAAAAAATTTCAGAATTGCACCTTGCAATGTGGAGATATTACTGTTTGTGCATTTACAATATTCATTGATTTTTGCCATTGAAAAACGTCCAGAAATGTTTGAAGCTACTGACTGAATGAAAGGAGCTGGCATCTCACTGTCTTTGAATCTTCTTTATCATGCTAGGATTAACAGGAAAAAGCTAAAAATTTCAGAATTGCACCTTGCAATGTGGAGATATTACTGTTTGTGCATTTACAATATTTATTGATTTTTGCCATTGAAAAACATGTTTTTCATATACCAGAAATGTTTGAAGCTACTGACTGAATGAAAGGAGCTGGCATCTCACTCTCTTTGAATCTTCTTTATCATGCTAGGATTAGCAGGAAAAAGCAAAAAATTTCAGAATTGCACCTTGCAATGTGGAGATATTACTGTTTGTGCATTTACAATATTCATTGATTTTTGCCATTGAAAAACATGTTTTTCATATACCAGAAATGTTTGAAGCTACTGACTGAATGAAAGGAGCTGGCATCTCACTCTCTTTGAATCTTCTTTATCATGCTAGGATTAACAGGAAAAAGCAAAAAATTTCAGAATTGCACCTTGCAATGTGGAGATATTACTGTTTGTGCATTTACAATATTCATTGATTTTTGCCATTGAAAAACGTCCAGAAATGTTTGAAGCTACTGACTGAATGAAAGGAGCTGGCATCTCACTGTCTTTGAATCTTCTTTATCATGCTAGGATTAACAGGAAAAAGCTAAAAATTTCAGAATTGCACCTTGCAATGTGGAGATATTACTGTTTGTGCATTTACAATATTCATTGATTTTTGCCATTGAAAAACATGTTTTTCATATACCAGAAATGTTTGAAGCTACTGACTGAATGAAAGGAGCTGGCATCTCACTCTCTTTGAATCTTCTTTATCATGCTAGGATTAGCAGGAAAAAGCAAAAAATTTCAGAATTGCACCTTGCAATGTGGAGATATTACTGTTTGTGCATTTACAATATTCATTGATTTTTGCCATTGAAAAACATGTTTTTCATATACCAGAAATGTTTGAAGCTACTGACTGAATGAAAGGAGCTGGCATCTCACTCTCTTTGAATCTTCTTTATCATGCTAGGATTAACAGGAAAAAGCAAAAAATTTCAGAATTGCACCTTGCAATGTGGAGATATTACTGTTTGTGCATTTACAATATTCATTGATTTTTGCCATTGAAAAACGTCCAGAAATGTTTGAAGCTACTGACTGAATGAAAGGAACTGGCATCTCACTCTCTTTGAATCTTCTTTATCATGCTAGGATTAACAGGAAAAAGCTAAAAATTTCAGAATTGCACCTTGCAATGTGGAGATATTACTGTTTGTGCATTTACAATATTCATTGATTTTTGCCATTGAAAAACATGTTTTTCATACCAGAAATGTTTGAAGCTACTGACTGAATGAAAGGAGCTGGCATCTCACTCTCTTTGAATCTTCTTTATCATGCTAGGATTAGCAGGAAAAAGCAAAAAATTTCAGAATTGCACCTTGCAATGTGGAGATATTACTGTTTGTGCATTTACAATATTCATTGATTTTTGCCATTGAAAAACATGTTTTTCATATACCAGAAATGTTTGAAGCTACTGACTGAATGAAAGGAGCTGGCATCTCACTCTCTTTGAATCTTCTTTATCATGCTAGGATTAACAGGAAAAAGCAAAAAATTTCAGAATTGCACCTTGCAATGTGGAGATATTACTGTTTGTGCATTTACAATATTCATTGATTTTTGCCATTGAAAAACGTCCAGAAATGTTTGAAGCTACTGACTGAATGAAAGGAGCTGGCATCTCACTCTCTTTGAATCTTCTTTATCATGCTAGGATTAACAGGAAAAAGCTAAAAATTTCAGAATTGCACCTTGCAATGTGGAGATATTACTGTTTGTGCATTTACAATATTCATTGATTTTTGCCATTGAGAAACATGTTTTTCATATACCAGAAATGTTTGAAGCTACTGACTGAATGAAAGGAGCTGGCATCTCACTCTCTTTGAATCTTCTTTATCATGCTAGGATTAGCAGGAAAAAGCAAAAAATTTCAGAATTGCACCTTGCAATGTGGAGATATTACTGTTTGTGCATTTACAATATTCATTGATTTTTGCCATTGAAAAACATGTTTTTCATATACCAGAAATGTTTGAAGCTACTGACTGAATGAAAGGAGCTGGCATCTCACTCTCTTTGAATCTTCTTTATCATGCTAGGATTAGCAGGAAAAAGCAAAAAATTTCAGAATTGCACCTTGCAATGTGGAGATATTACTGTTTGTGCATTTACAATATTCATTGATTTTTGCCATTGAAAAACATGTTTTTCATATACCAGAAATGTTTGAAGCTACTGACTGAATGAAAGGAGCTGGCATCTCACTCTCTTTGAATCTTCTTTATCATGCTAGGATTAGCAGGAAAAGGCAAAAAATTTCAGAATTGCACCTTGCAATGTGGAGATATTACTGTTTGTGCATTTACAATATTCATTGATTTTTGCCATTGAAAAACGTTTTTCATATACCAGAAATGTTTGAAGCTACTGACTGAATGAAAGGAGCTGGCATCTCACTCTCTTTGAATCTTCTTTATCATGCTAGGATTAACAGGAAAAAGCTAAAAATTTCAGAATTGCACCTTGCAATGTGGAGATATTACTGTTTGTGCATTTACAATATTCATTGATTTTTGCCATTGAAAAACATGTTTTTCATATACCAGAAATGTTTGAAGCTACTGACTGAATGAAAGGAGCTGACATCTCACTCTCTTTGAATCTTCTTTATCATGCTAGGATTAGCAGGAAAAAGCAAAAAATTTCAGAATTGCACCTTGCAATGTGGAGATATTACTGTTTGTGCATTTACAATATTCATTGATTTTTGCCATTGAAAAACATGTTTTCAATATACCAGAAATGTTTGAAGCTACTGACTGAATGAAAGGAGCTGGCATCTCACTCTCTTGGAATCTTCTTTATCATGCTAGGATTAACAGGAAAAAGCAAAAAATTTCAGAATTGCACCTTGCAATGTGGAGATATTACTGTTTGTGCATTTACAATATTCATTGATTTTTGCCATTGAAAAACGTCCAGAAATGTTTGAAGCTACTGACTGAATGAAAGGAGCTGGCATCTCACTGTCTTTGAATCTTCTTTATCATGCTAGGATTAACAGGAAAAAGCAAAAAATTTCAGAATTGCACCTTGCAATGTGGAGATATTACTGTTTGTGCATTTACAATATTCATTGATTTTTGCCATTGAAAAACATGTTTTTCATATACCAGAAATGTTTGAAGCTACTGACTGAATGAAAGGAGCTGGCATCTCACTCTCTTTGAATCTTCTTTATCATGCTAGGATTAGCAGGAAAAAGCAAAAAATTTCAGAATTGCACCTTGCAATGTGGAGATATTACTGTTTGTGCATTTACAATATTCATTGATTTTTGCCATTGAAAAACATGTTTTTCATATACCAGAAATGTTTGAAGCTACAGACTGAATGAAAGGAGCTGGCATCTCACTCTCTTTGAATCTTCTTTATCATGCTAGGATTAACACGAAAAAGCAAAAAATTTCAGAATTGCACCTTGCAATGTGGAGATATTACTGTTTGTGCATTTACAATATTCATTGATTTTTGCCATTGAAAAACGTCCAGAAATGTTTGAAGCTACTGACTGAATGAAAAGAGCTGGCATCTCAGTCTCTTTGAATCTTCTTTATCATGCTAGGATTAACAGGAAAAAGCTAAAAATTTCAGAATTGCACCTTGCAATGTGGAGATATTACTGTTTGTGCATTTACAATATTCATTGATTTTTGCCATTGAAAAACATGTTTTTCATATACCAGAAATGTTTGAAGCTACAGACTGAATGAAAGGAGCTGGCATCTCACTCTCTTTGAATCTTCTTTATCATGCTAGGATTAACAGGAAAAAGCAAAAAATTTCAGAATTGCACCTTGCAATGTGGAGATATTACTGTTTGTGCATTTACAATATTCATTGATTTTTGCCATTGAAAAACGTCCAGAAATGTTTGAAGCTACTGACTGAATTAAAGGAGCTGGCATCTCAGTCTCTTTGAATCTTCTTTATCATGCTAGGATTAACAGGAAAAAGCAAAAAATTTCAGAATTGCACCTTGCAATGTGGAGATATTACTGTTTGTGCATTTACAATATTCATTGATTTTTGCCATTGAAAAACGTCCAGAAATGTTTGAAGCTACTGACTGAATGAAAGGAGCTGGCATCTCACTCTCTTTGAATCTTCTTTATCATGCTAGGATTAGCAGGAAAAAGCAAAAAATTTCAGAATTGCACCTTGCAATGTGGAGATATTACTGTTTGTGCATTTACAATATTCATTGATTTTTGCCATTGAAAAACATGTTTTTCATATACCAGAAATGTTTGAAGCTACTGACTGAATGAAAGGAGCTGGCATCTCACTCTCTTTGAATCTTCTTTATCATGCTAGGATTAGCAGGAAAAAGCAAAAAATTTCAGAATTGCACCTTGCAATGTGGAGATATTACTGTTTGTGCATTTACAATATTCATTGATTTTTGCCATTGAAAAACGTCCAGAAATGTTTGAAGCTACTGACTGAATGAAAGGAGCTGGCATCTCACTCTCTTTGAATCTTCTTTATCATGCTAGGATTAGCAGGAAAAGGCAAAAAAATTCAGAATTGCACCTTGCAATGTGGAGATATTACTGTTTGTGCATTTACAATATTCATTGATTTTTGCCATTGAAAAACGTTTTTCATATACCAGAAATGTTTGAAGCTACTGACTGAATGAAAGGAGCTGGCATCTCACTCTCTTTGAATCTTCTTTATCATGCTAGGATTAACAGGAAAAAGCTAAAAATTTCAGAATTGCACCTTGCAATGTGGAGATATTACTGTTTGTGCATTTACAATATTCATTGATTTTTGCCATTGAAAAACATGTTTTTCATATACCAGAAATGTTTGAAGCTACTGACTGAATGAAAGGAGCTGACATCTCACTCTCTTTGAATCTTCTTTATCATGCTAGGATTAGCAGGAAAAAGCAAAAAATTTCAGAATTGCACCTTGCAATGTGGAGATATTACTGTTTGTGCATTTACAATATTCATTGATTTTTGCCATTGAAAAACATGTTTTTCATATACCAGAAATGTTTGAAGCTACTGACTGAATGAAAGGAGCTGGCATCTCACTCTCTTGGAATCTTCTTTATCATGCTAGGATTAACAGGAAAAAGCAAAAAATTTCAGAATTGCACCTTGCAATGTGGAGATATTACTGTTTGTGCATTTACAATATTCATTGATTTTTGCCATTGAAAAACGTCCAGAAATGTTTGAAGCTACTGACTGAATGAAAGGAGCTGGCATCTCACTGTCTTTGAATCTTCTTTATCATGCTAGGATTAACAGGAAAAAGCAAAAAATTTCAGAATTGCACCTTGCAATGTGGAGATATTACTGTTTGTGCATTTACAATATTCATTGATTTTTGCCATTGAAAAACATGTTTTTCATATACCAGAAATGTTTGAAGCTACTGACTGAATGAAAGGAGCTGGCATCTCACTCTCTTTGAATCTTCTTTATCATGCTAGGATTAGCAGGAAAAAGCAAAAAATTTCAGAATTGCACCTTGCAATGTGGAGATATTACTGTTTGTGCATTTACAATATTCATTGATTTTTGCCATTGAAAAACATGTTTTTCATATACCAGAACTGTTTGAAGCTACAGACTGAATGAAAGGAGCTGGCATCTCACTCTCTTTGAATCTTCTTTATCATGCTAGGATTAACAGGAAAAAGCAAAAAATTTCAGAATTGCACCTTGCAATGTGGAGATATTACTGTTTGTGCATTTACAATATTCATTGATTTTTGCCATTGAAAAACGTCCAGAAATGTTTGAAGCTACTGACTGAATGAAAGGAGCTGGCATCTCAGTCTCTTTGAATCTTCTTTATCATGCTAGGATTAACAGGAAAAAGCTAAAAATTTCAGAATTGCACCTTGCAATGTGGAGATATTACTGTTTGTGCATTTACAATATTCATTGATTTTTGCCATTGAAAAACATGTTTTTCATACCAGAAATGATTGAAGCTACTGACTGAATGAAAGGAGCTGGCATCTCACTCTCTTTGAATCTTCTTTATCATGCTAGGATTAGCAGGAAAAAGCAAAAAATTTCAGAATTGCACCTTGCAATGTGGAGATATTACTGTTTGTGCATTTACAATATTCATTGATTTTTGCCATTGAAAAACATGTTTTTCATATACCAGAAATGTTTGAAGCTACTGACTGAATGAAAGGAGCTGGCATCTCACTCTCTTGGAATCTTCTTTATCATGCTAGGATTAACAGGAAAAAGCAAAAAATTTCAGAATTGCACCTTGCAATGTGGAGATATTACTGTTTGTGCATTTACAATATTCATTGATTTTTGCCATTGAAAAACGTCCAGAAATGTTTGAAGCTACTGACTGAATGAAAGGAGCTGGCATCTCACTGTCTTTGAATCTTCTTTATCATGCTAGGATTAACAGGAAAAAGCTAAAAATTTCAGAATTGCACCTTGCAATGTGGAGATATTACTGTTTGTGCATTTACAATATTTATTGATTTTTGCCATTGAAAAACATGTTTTTCATATACCAGAAATGTTTGAAGCTACTGACTGAATGAAAGGAGCTGGCATCTCACTCTCTTTGAATCTTCTTTATCATGCTAGGATTAGCAGGAAAAAGAAAAAAATTTCAGAATTGCACCTTGCAATGTGGAGATATTACTGTTTGTGCATTTACAATATTCATTGATTTTTGCCATTGAAAAACATGTTTTTCATATACCAGAAATGTTTGAAGCTACTGACTGAATGAAAGGAGCTGGCATCTCACTCTCTTTGAATCTTCTTTATCATGCTAGGATTAACAGGAAAAAGCAAAAAATTTCAGAATTGCACCTTGCAAAGTGGAGATATTACTGTTTGTGCATTTACAATATTCATTGATTTTTGCCATTGAAAAACGTCCAGAAATGTTTGAAGCTACTGACTGAATGAAAGGAGCTGGCATCTCACTGTCTTTGAATCTTCTTTATCATGCTAGGATTAACAGGAAAAAGCTAAAAATTTCAGAATTGCACCTTGCAATGTGGAGATATTACTGTTTGTGCATTTACAATATTCATTGATTTTTGCCATTGAAAAACATGTTTTTCATATACCAGAAATGTTTGAAGCTACTGACTGAATGAAAGGAGCTGGCATCTCACTCTCTTTGAATCTTCTTTATCATGCTAGGATTAGCAGGAAAAAGCAAAAAATTTCAGAATTGCACCTTGCAATGTGGAGATATTACTGTTTGTGCATTTACAATATTCATTGATTTTTGCCATTGAAAAACATGTTTTTCATATACCAGAAATGTTTGAAGCTACTGACTGAATGAAAGGAGCTGGCATCTCACTCTCTTGGAATCTTCTTTATCATGCTAGGATTAACAGGAAAAAGCAAAAAATTTCAGAATTGCACCTTGCAATGTGGAGATATTACTGTTTGTGCATTTACAATATTCATTGATTTTTGCCATTGAAAAACGTCCAGAAATGTTTGAAGCTACTGACTGAATGAAAGGAGCTGGCATCTCACTGTCTTTGAATCTTCTTTATCATGCTAGGATTAACAGGAAAAAGCAAAAAATTTCAGAATTGCACCTTGCAATGTGGAGATATTACTGTTTGTGCATTTACAATATTCATTGATTTTTGCCATTGAAAAACATGTTTTTCATATACCAGAAATGTTTGAAGCTACTGACTGAATGAAAGGAGCTGGCATCTCACTCTCTTTGAATCTTCTTTATCATGCTAGGATTAGCAGGAAAAAGCAAAAAATTTCAGAATTGCACCTTGCAATGTGGAGATATTACTGTTTGTGCATTTACAATATTCATTGATTTTTGCCATTGAAAAACATGTTTTTCATATACCAGAACTGTTTGAAGCTACAGACTGAATGAAAGGAGCTGGCATCTCACTCTCTTTGAATCTTCTTTATCATGCTAGGATTAACAGGAAAAAGCAAAAAATTTCAGAATTGCACCTTGCAATGTGGAGATATTACTGTTTGTGCATTTACAATATTCATTGATTTTTGCCATTGAAAAACGTCCAGAAATGTTTGAAGCTACTGACTGAATGAAAGGAGCTGGCATCTCAGTCTCTTTGAATCTTCTTTATCATGCTAGGATTAACAGGAAAAAGCTAAAAATTTCAGAATTGCACCTTGCAATGTGGAGATATTACTGTTTGTGCATTTACAATATTCATTGATTTTTGCCATTGAAAAACATGTTTTTCATACCAGAAATGATTGAAGCTACTGACTGAATGAAAGGAGCTTGCATCTCACTCTCTTTGAATCTTCTTTATCATGCTAGGATTAGCAGGAAAAAGCAAAAAATTTCAGAATTGCACCTTGCAATGTGGAGATATTACTGTTTGTGCATTTACAATATTCATTGATTTTTGCCATTGAAAAACATGTTTTTCATATACCAGAAATGTTTGAAGCTACTGACTGAATGAAAGGAGCTGGCATCTCACTCTCTTGGAATCTTCTTTATCATGCTAGGATTAACAGGAAAAAGCAAAAAATTTCAGAATTGCACCTTGCAATGTGGAGATATTACTGTTTGTGCATTTACAATATTCATTGATTTTTGCCATTGAAAAACGTCCAGAAATGTTTGAAGCTACTGACTGAATGAAAGGAGCTGGCATCTCACTGTCTTTGAATCTTCTTTATCATGCTAGGATTAACAGGAAAAAGCTAAAAATTTCAGAATTGCACCTTGCAATGTGGAGATATTACTGTTTGTGCATTTACAATATTTATTGATTTTTGCCATTGAAAAACATGTTTTTCATATACCAGAAATGTTTGAAGCTACTGACTGAATGAAAGGAGCTGGCATCTCACTCTCTTTGAATCTTCTTTATCATGCTAGGATTAGCAGGAAAAAGCAAAAAATTTCAGAATTGCACCTTGCAATGTGGAGATATTACTGTTTGTGCATTTACAATATTCATTGATTTTTGCCATTGAAAAACATGTTTTTCATATACCAGAAATGTTTGAAGCTACTGACTGAATGAAAGGAGCTGGCATCTCACTCTCTTTGAATCTTCTTTATCATGCTAGGATTAACAGGAAAAAGCAAAAAATTTCAGAATTGCACCTTGCAAAGTGGAGATATTACTGTTTGTGCATTTACAATATTCATTGATTTTTGCCATTGAAAAACGTCCAGAAATGTTTGAAGCTACTGACTGAATGAAAGGAGCTGGCATCTCACTGTCTTTGAATCTTCTTTATCATGCTAGGATTAACAGGAAAAAGCTAAAAATTTCAGAATTGCACCTTGCAATGTGGAGATATTACTGTTTGTGCATTTACAATATTCATTGATTTTTGCCATTGAAAAACATGTTTTTCATATACCAGAAATGTTTGAAGCTACTGACTGAATGAAAGGAGCTGGCATCTCACTCTCTTTGAATCTTCTTTATCATGCTAGGATTAGCAGGAAAAAGCAAAAAATTTCAGAATTGCACCTTGCAATGTGGAGATATTACTGTTTGTGCATTTACAATATTCATTGATTTTTGCCATTGAAAAACATGTTTTTCATATACCAGAAATGTTTGAAGCTACTGACTGAATGAAAGGAGCTGGCATCTCACTCTCTTGGAATCTTCTTTATCATGCTAGGATTAACAGGAAAAAGCAAAAAATTTCAGAATTGCACCTTGCAATGTGGAGATATTACTGTTTGTGCATTTACAATATTCATTGATTTTTGCCATTGAAAAACGTCCAGAAATGTTTGAAGCTACTGACTGAATGAAAGGAGCTGGCATCTCACTGTCTTTGAATCTTCTTTATCATGCTAGGATTAACAGGAAAAAGCAAAAAATTTCAGAATTGCACCTTGCAATGTGGAGATATTACTGTTTGTGCATTTACAATATTCATTGATTTTTGCCATTGAAAAACATGTTTTTCATATACCAGAAATGTTTGAAGCTACTGACTGAATGAAAGGAGCTGGCATCTCACTCTCTTTGAATCTTCTTTATCATGCTAGGATTAGCAGGAAAAAGCAAAAAATTTCAGAATTGCACCTTGCAATGTGGAGATATTACTGTTTGTGCATTTACAATATTCATTGATTTTTGCCATTGAAAAACATGTTTTTCATATACCAGAACTGTTTGAAGCTACAGACTGAATGAAAGGAGCTGGCATCTCACTCTCTTTGAATCTTCTTTATCATGCTAGGATTAACAGGAAAAAGCAAAAAATTTCAGAATTGCACCTTGCAATGTGGAGATATTACTGTTTGTGCATTTACAATATTCATTGATTTTTGCCATTGAAAAACGTCCAGAAATGTTTGAAGCTACTGACTGAATGAAAGGAGCTGGCATCTCAGTCTCTTTGAATCTTCTTTATCATGCTAGGATTAACAGGAAAAAGCTAAAAATTTCAGAATTGCACCTTGCAATGTGGAGATATTACTGTTTGTGCATTTACAATATTCATTGATTTTTGCCATTGAAAAACATGTTTTTCATACCAGAAATGATTGAAGCTACTGACTGAATGAAAGGAGCTTGCATCTCACTCTCTTTGAATCTTCTTTATCATGCTAGGATTAGCAGGAAAAAGCAAAAAATTTCAGAATTGCACCTTGCAATGTGGAGATATTACTGTTTGTGCATTTACAATATTCATTGATTTTTGCCATTGAAAAACATGTTTTTCATATACCAGAAATGTTTGAAGCTACTGACTGAATGAAAGGAGCTGGCATCTCACTCTCTTGGAATCTTCTTTATCATGCTAGGATTAACAGGAAAAAGCAAAAAATTTCAGAATTGCACCTTGCAATGTGGAGATATTACTGTTTGTGCATTTACAATATTCATTGATTTTTGCCATTGAAAAACGTCCAGAAATGTTTGAAGCTACTGACTGAATGAAAGGAGCTGGCATCTCACTGTCTTTGAATCTTCTTTATCATGCTAGGATTAACAGGAAAAAGCTAAAAATTTCAGAATTGCACCTTGCAATGTGGAGATATTACTGTTTGTGCATTTACAATATTTATTGATTTTTGCCATTGAAAAACATGT
The DNA here is from genome assembly GCF_046119375.1 of Phyllobates terribilis. Taxonomy (NCBI): domain Eukaryota; kingdom Metazoa; phylum Chordata; class Amphibia; order Anura; family Dendrobatidae; genus Phyllobates; species Phyllobates terribilis. The sequence goes on along the minus strand of NW_027365632.1, from coordinate 47,539 downwards.
TTTTCATATACCAGAAATGTTTGAAGCTACTGACTGAATGAAAGGAGCTGGCATCTCACTCTCTTTGAATCTTCTTTATCATGCTAGGATTAGCAGGAAAAAGCAAAAAATTTCAGAATTGCACCTTGCAATGTGGAGATATTACTGTTTGTGCATTTACAATATTCATTGATTTTTGCCATTGAAAAACATGTTTTTCATATACCAGAAATGTTTGAAGCTACTGACTGAATGAAAGGAGCTGGCATCTCACTCTCTTTGAATCTTCTTTATCATGCTAGGATTAACAGGAAAAAGCAAAAAATTTCAGAATTGCACCTTGCAATGTGGAGATATTACTGTTTGTGCATTTACAATATTCATTGATTTTTGCCATTGAAAAACGTCTAGAAATGTTTGAAGCTACTGACTGAATGAAAGGAGCTGGCATCTCACTGTCTTTGAATCTTCTTTATCATGCTAGGATTAACAGGAAAAAGCTAAAAATTTCAGAATTGCACCTTGCAATGTGGAGATATTACTGTTTGTGCATTTACAATATTCATTGATTTTTGCCATTGAAAAACATGTTTTTCATATACCAGAAATGTTTGAAGCTACTGACTGAATGAAAGGAGCTGGCATCTCACTCTCTTTGAATCTTCTTTATCATGCTAGGATTAGCAGGAAAAAGCAAAAAATTTCAGAATTGCACCTTGCAATGTGGAGATATTACTGTTTGTGCATTTACAATATTCATTGATTTTTGCCATTGAAAAACATGTTTTTCATATACCAGAAATGTTTGAAGCTACTGACTGAATGAAAGGAGCTGGCATCATACTCTCTTTGAATCTTCTTTATCATGCTAGGATTAACAGGAAAAAGCAAAAAATTTCAGAATTGCACCTTGCAATGTGGAGATATTACTGTTTGTGCATTTACAATATTCATTGATTTTTGCCATTGAAAAACGTCCAGAAATGTTTGAAGCTACTGACTGAATGAAAGGAACTGGCATCTCACTCTCTTTGAATCTTCTTTATCATGCTAGGATTAACAGGAAAAAGCTAAAAATTTCAGAATTGCACCTTGCAATGTGGAGATATTACTGTTTGTGCATTTACAATATTCATTGATTTTTGCCATTGAAAAACATGTTTTTCATACCAGAAATGTTTGAAGCTACTGACTGAATGAAAGGAGCTGGCATCTCACTCTCTTTGAATCTTCTTTATCATGCTAGGATTAGCAGGAAAAAGCAAAAAATTTCAGAATTGCACCTTGCAATGTGGAGATATTACTGTTTGTGCATTTACAATATTCATTGATTTTTGCCATTGAAAAACATGTTTTTCATATACCAGAAATGTTTGAAGCTACTGACTGAATGAAAGGAGCTGGCATCTCACTCTCTTTGAATCTTCTTTATCATGCTAGGATTAACAGGAAAAAGCAAAAAATTTCAGAATTGCACCTTGCAATGTGGAGATATTACTGTTTGTGCATTTACAATATTCATTGATTTTTGCCATTGAAAAACGTCCAGAAATGTTTGAAGCTACTGACTGAATGAAAGGAGCTGGCATCTCACTCTCTTTGAATCTTCTTTATCATGCTAGGATTAACAGGAAAAAGCTAAAAATTTCAGAATTGCACCTTGCAATGTGGAGATATTACTGTTTGTGCATTTACAATATTCATTGATTTTTGCCATTGAGAAACATGTTTTTCATATACCAGAAATGTTTGAAGCTACTGACTGAATGAAAGGAGCTGGCATCTCACTCTCTTTGAATCTTCTTTATCATGCTAGGATTAGCAGGAAAAAGCAAAAAATTTCAGAATTGCACCTTGCAATGTGGAGATATTACTGTTTGTGCATTTACAATATTCATTGATTTTTGCCATTGAAAAACATGTTTTTCATATACCAGAAATGTTTGAAGCTACTGACTGAATGAAAGGAGCTGGCATCTCACTCTCTTTGAATCTTCTTTATCATGCTAGGATTAGCAGGAAAAAGCAAAAAATTTCAGAATTGCACCTTGCAATGTGGAGATATTACTGTTTGTGCATTTACAATATTCATTGATTTTTGCCATTGAAAAACATGTTTTTCATATACCAGAAATGTTTGAAGCTACTGACTGAATGAAAGGAGCTGGCATCTCACTCTCTTTGAATCTTCTTTATCATGCTAGGATTAACAGGAAAAAGCAAAAAATTTCAGAATTGCACCTTGCAATGTGGAGATATTACTGTTTGTGCATTTACAATATTCATTGATTTTTGCCATTGAAAAACGTCCAGAAATGTTTGAAGCTACTGACTGAATGAAAGGAGCTGGCATCTCACTCTCTTGGAATCTTCTTTATCATGCTAGGATTAGCAGGAAAAAGCAAAAAATTTCAGAATTGCACCTTGCAATGTGGAGATATTACTGTTTGTGCATTTACAATATTCATTGATTTTTGCCATTGAAAAACATGTTTTTCATATACCAGAAATGTTTGAAGCTACTGACTGAATGAAAGGAGCTGGCATCTCACTCTCTTTGAATCTTCTTTATCATGCTAGGATTAACAGGAAAAAGCAAAAAATTTCAGAATTGCACCTTGCAATGTGGAGATATTACTGTTTGTGCATTTACAATATTCATTGATTTTTGCCATTGAAAAACGTCCAGAAATGTTTGAAGCTACTGACTGAATGAAAGGAGCTGGCATCTCACTCTCTTTGAATCTTCTTTATCATGCTAGGATTAGCAGGAAAAAGCAAAAAATTTCTGAATTGCACCTTGCAATGTGGAGATATTACTGTTTGTGCATTTACAATATTCATTGATTTTTGCCATTGAAAAACATGTTTTTCATATACCAGAAATGTTTGAAGCTACTGACTGAATGAAAGGAGCTGGCATCTCACTCTCTTTGAATCTTCTTTATCATGCTAGGATTAGCAGGAAAAAGCAAAAAATTTCAGAATTGCACCTTGCAATGTGGAGATATTACTGTTTGTGCATTTACAATATTCATTGATTTTTGCCATTGAAAAACATGTTTTTCATATACCAGAAATGTTTGAAGCTACTGACTGAATGAAAGGAGCTGGCATCTCACTCTCTTTGAAACTTCTTTATCATGCTAGGATTAGCAGGAAAAAGCAAAAAATTTCAGAATTGCACCTTGCAATGTGGAGATATTACTGTTTGTGCATTTACAATATTCATTGATTTTTGCCATTGAAAAACATGTTTTTCATATACCAGAAATGTTTGAAGCTACTGACTGAATGAAAGGAGCTGGCATCTCACTCTCTTTGAATCTTCTTTATCATGCTAGGATTAGCAGGAAAAAGCAAAAAATTTCAGAATTGCACCTTGCAATGTGGAGATATTACTGTTTGTGCATTTACAATATTCATTGATTTTTGCCATTGAAAAACGTCCAGAAATGTTTGAAGCTACTGACTGAATGAAAGGAGCTGGCATCTCACTCTCTTTGAATCTTCTTTATCATGCTAGGATTAGCAGGAAAAAGCAAAAAATTTCAGAATTGCACCTTGCAATGTGGAGATATTACTGTTTGTGCATTTACAATATTCATTGATTTTTGCCATTGAAAAACATGTTTTTCATATACCAGAAATGTTTGAAGCTACTGACTGAATGAAAGGAGCTGGCATCTCACTCTCTTTGAATCTTCTTTATCATGCTAGGATTAGCAGGAAAAAGCAAAAAATTTCAGAATTGCACCTTGCACTGTGGAGATATTACTGTTTGTGCATTTACAATATTCATTGATTTTTGCCATTGAAAAACGTCCAGAAATGTTTGAAGCTACTGACTGAATGAAAGGAGCTGGCATCTCACTCTCTTTGAATCTTCTTTATCATGCTAGGATTAGCAGGAAAAAGCAAAAAATTTCAGAATTGCACCTTGCAATGTGGAGATATTACTGTTTGTGCATTTACAATATTCATTGATTTTTGCCATTGAAAAACGTTTTTCATATACCAGAAATGTTTGAAGCTACTGACTGAATGAAAGGAGCTGGCATCTCACTCTCTTTGAATCTTCTTTATCATGCTAGGATTAACAGGAAAAAGCAAAAAATTTCAGAATTGCACCTTGCAATGTGGAGATATTACTGTTTGTGCATTTACAATATTCATTGATTTTTGCCATTGAAAAACGTCCAGAAATGTTTGAAGCTACTGACTGAATGAAAGGAGCTGGCATCTCACTCTCTTTGAATCTTCTTTATCATGCTAGGATTAACAGGAAAAAGCTAAAAATTTCAGAATTGCACCTTGCAATGTGGAGATATTACTGTTTGTGCATTTACAATATTCATTGATTTTTGCCATTGAAAAACATGTTTTTCATATACCAGAAATGTTTGAAGCTACTGACTGAATGAAAGGAGCTGGCATCTCACTCTCTTTGAATCTTCTTTATCATGCTAGGATTAGCAGGAAAAAGCAAAAAATTTCAGAATTGCACCTTGCAATGTGGAGATATTACTGTTTGTGCATTTACAATATTCATTGATTTTTGCCATTGAAAAACATGTTTTTCATATACCAGAAATGTTTGAAGCTACTGACTGAATGAAAGGAGCTGGCATCTCACTCTCTTTGAATCTTCTTTATCATGCTAGGATTAACACGAAAAAGCAAAAAATTTCAGAATTGCACCTTGCAATGTGGAGATATTACTGTTTGTGCATTTACAATATTCATTGATTTTTGCCATTGAAAAACGTCCAGAAATGTTTGAAGCTACTGACTGAATGAAAAGAGCTGGCATCTCAGTCTCTTTGAATCTTCTTTATCATGCTAGGATTAACAGGAAAAAGCTAAAAATTTCAGAATTGCACCTTGCAATGTGGAGATATTACTGTTTGTGCATTTACAATATTCATTGATTTTTGCCATTGAAAAACATGTTTTTCATATACCAGAAATGTTTGAAGCTACAGACTGAATGAAAGGAGCTGGCATCTCACTCTCTTTGAATCTTCTTTATCATGCTAGGATTAACAGGAAAAAGCAAAAAATTTCAGAATTGCACCTTGCAATGTGGAGATATTACTGTTTGTGCATTTACAATATTCATTGATTTTTGCCATTGAAAAACGTCCAGAAATGTTTGAAGCTACTGACTGAATGAAAGGAGCTGGCATCTCAGTCTCTTTGAATCTTCTTTATCATGCTAGGATTAACAGGAAAAAGCAAAAAATTTCAGAATTGCACCTTGCAATGTGGAGATATTACTGTTTGTGCATTTACAATATTCATTGATTTTTGCCATTGAAAAACGTCCAGAAATGTTTGAAGCTACTGACTGAATGAAAGGAGCTGGCATCTCACTCTCTTTGAATCTTCTTTATCATGCTAGGCTTAGCAGGAAAAAGCAAAAAATTTCAGAATTGCACCTTGCAATGTGGAGATATTACTGTTTGTGCATTTACAATATTCATTGATTTTTGCCATTGAAAAACATGTTTTTCATATACCAGAAATGTTTGAAGCTACTGACTGAATGAAAGGAGCTGGCATCTCACTCTCTTTGAATCTTCTTTATCATGCTAGGATTAGCAGGAAAAAGCAAAAAATTTCAGAATTGCACCTTGCAATGTGGAGATATTACTGTTTGTGCATTTACAATATTCATTGATTTTTGCCATTGAAAAACGTCCAGAAATGTTTGAAGCTACTGACTGAATGAAAGGAGCTGGCATCTCACTCTCTTTGAATCTTCTTTATCATGCTAGGATTAGCAGGAAAAGGCAAAAAATTTCAGAATTGCACCTTGCAATGTGGAGATATTACTGTTTGTGCATTTACAATATTCATTGATTTTTGCCATTGAAAAACGTTTTTCATATACCAGAAATGTTTGAAGCTACTGACTGAATGAAAGGAGCTGGCATCTCACTCTCTTTGAATCTTCTTTATCATGCTAGGATTAACAGGAAAAAGCTAAAAATTTCAGAATTGCACCTTGCAATGTGGAGATATTACTGTTTGTGCATTTACAATATTCATTGATTTTTGCCATTGAAAAACATGTTTTTCATATACCAGAAATGTTTGAAGCTACTGACTGAATGAAAGGAGCTGACATCTCACTCTCTTTGAATCTTCTTTATCATGCTAGGATTAGCAGGAAAAAGCAAAAAATTTCAGAATTGCACCTTGCAATGTGGAGATATTACTGTTTGTGCATTTACAATATTCATTGATTTTTGCCATTGAAAAACATGTTTTTCATATACCAGAAATGTTTGAAGCTACTGACTGAATGAAAGGAGCTGGCATCTCACTCTCTTGGAATCTTCTTTATCATGCTAGGATTAACAGGAAAAAGCAAAAAATTTCAGAATTGCACCTTGCAATGTGGAGATATTACTGTTTGTGCATTTACAATATTCATTGATTTTTGCCATTGAAAAACGTCCAGAAATGTTTGAAGCTACTGACTGAATGAAAGGAGCTGGCATCTCACTGTCTTTGAATCTTCTTTATCATGCTAGGATTAACAGGAAAAAGCAAAAAATTTCAGAATTGCACCTTGCAATGTGGAGATATTACTGTTTGTGCATTTACAATATTCATTGATTTTTGCCATTGAAAAACATGTTTTTCATATACCAGAACTGTTTGAAGCTACAGACTGAATGAAAGGAGCTGGCATCTCACTCTCTTTGAATCTTCTTTATCATGCTAGGATTAACAGGAAAAAGCAAAAAATTTCAGAATTGCACCTTGCAATGTGGAGATATTACTGTTTGTGCATTTACAATATTCATTGATTTTTGCCATTGAAAAACGTCCAGAAATGTTTGAAGCTACTGACTGAATGAAAGGAGCTGGCATCTCAGTCTCTTTGAATCTTCTTTATCATGCTAGGATTAACAGGAAAAAGCTAAAAATTTCAGAATTGCACCTTGCAATGTGGAGATATTACTGTTTGTGCATTTACAATATTCATTGATTTTTGCCATTGAAAAACATGTTTTTCATACCAGAAATGATTGAAGCTACTGACTGAATGAAAGGAGCTGGCATCTCACTCTCTTTGAATCTTCTTTATCATGCTAGGATTAGCAGGAAAAAGCAAAAAATTTCAGAATTGCACCTTGCAATGTGGAGATATTACTGTTTGTGCATTTACAATATTCATTGATTTTTGCCATTGAAAAACATGTTTTTCATATACCAGAAATGTTTGAAGCTACTGACTGAATGAAAGGAGCTGGCATCTCACTCTCTTGGAATCTTCTTTATCATGCTAGGATTAACAGGAAAAAGCAAAAAATTTCAGAATTGCACCTTGCAATGTGGAGATATTACTGTTTGTGCATTTACAATATTCATTGATTTTTGCCATTGAAAAACGTCCAGAAATGTTTGAAGCTACTGACTGAATGAAAGGAGCTGGCATCTCACTGTCTTTGAATCTTCTTTATCATGCTAGGATTAACAGGAAAAAGCTAAAAATTTCAGAATTGCACCTTGCAATGTGGAGATATTACTGTTTGTGCATTTACAATATTTATTGATTTTTGCCATTGAAAAACATGTTTTTCATATACCAGAAATGTTTGAAGCTACTGACTGAATGAAAGGAGCTGGCATCTCACTCTCTTTGAATCTTCTTTATCATGCTAGGATTAGCAGGAAAAAGCAAAAAATTTCAGAATTGCACCTTGCAATGTGGAGATATTACTGTTTGTGCATTTACAATATTCATTGATTTTTGCCATTGAAAAACATGTTTTTCATATACCAGAAATGTTTGAAGCTACTGACTGAATGAAAGGAGCTGGCATCTCACTCTCTTTGAATCTTCTTTATCATGCTAGGATTAACAGGAAAAAGCAAAAAATTTCAGAATTGCACCTTGCAAAGTGGAGATATTACTGTTTGTGCATTTACAATATTCATTGATTTTTGCCATTGAAAAACGTCCAGAAATGTTTGAAGCTACTGACTGAATGAAAGGAGCTGGCATCTCACTGTCTTTGAATCTTCTTTATCATGCTAGGATTAACAGGAAAAAGCTAAAAATTTCAGAATTGCACCTTGCAATGTGGAGATATTACTGTTTGTGCATTTACAATATTCATTGATTTTTGCCATTGAAAAACATGTTTTTCATATACCAGAAATGTTTGAAGCTACTGACTGAATGAAAGGAGCTGGCATCTCACTCTCTTTGAATCTTCTTTATCATGCTAGGATTAGCAGGAAAAAGCAAAAAATTTCAGAATTGCACCTTGCAATGTGGAGATATTACTGTTTGTGCATTTACAATATTCATTGATTTTTGCCATTGAAAAACATGTTTTTCATATACCAGAAATGTTTGAAGCTACTGACTGAATGAAAGGAGCTGGCATCTCACTCTCTTGGAATCTTCTTTATCATGCTAGGATTAACAGGAAAAAGCAAAAAATTTCAGAATTGCACCTTGCAATGTGGAGATATTACTGTTTGTGCATTTACAATATTCATTGATTTTTGCCATTGAAAAACGTCCAGAAATGTTTGAAGCTACTGACTGAATGAAAGGAGCTGGCATCTCACTGTCTTTGAATCTTCTTTATCATGCTAGGATTAACAGGAAAAAGCAAAAAATTTCAGAATTGCACCTTGCAATGTGGAGATATTACTGTTTGTGCATTTACAATATTCATTGATTTTTGCCATTGAAAAACATGTTTTTCATATACCAGAAATGTTTGAAGCTACTGACTGAATGAAAGGAGCTGGCATCTCACTCTCTTTGAATCTTCTTTATCATGCTAGGATTAGCAGGAAAAAGCAAAAAATTTCAGAATTGCACCTTGCAATGTGGAGATATTACTGTTTGTGCATTTACAATATTCATTGATTTTTGCCATTGAAAAACATGTTTTTCATATACCAGAACTGTTTGAAGCTACAGACTGAATGAAAGGAGCTGGCATCTCACTCTCTTTGAATCTTCTTTATCATGCTAGGATTAACAGGAAAAAGCAAAAAATTTCAGAATTGCACCTTGCAATGTGGAGATATTACTGTTTGTGCATTTACAATATTCATTGATTTTTGCCATTGAAAAACGTCCAGAAATGTTTGAAGCTACTGACTGAATGAAAGGAGCTGGCATCTCAGTCTCTTTGAATCTTCTTTATCATGCTAGGATTAACAGGAAAAAGCTAAAAATTTCAGAATTGCACCTTGCAATGTGGAGATATTACTGTTTGTGCATTTACAATATTCATTGATTTTTGCCATTGAAAAACATGTTTTTCATACCAGAAATGATTGAAGCTACTGACTGAATGAAAGGAGCTGGCATCTCACTCTCTTTGAATCTTCTTTATCATGCTAGGATTAGCAGGAAAAAGCAAAAAATTTCAGAATTGCACCTTGCAATGTGGAGATATTACTGTTTGTGCATTTACAATATTCATTGATTTTTGCCATTGAAAAACATGTTTTTCATATACCAGAAATGTTTGAAGCTACTGACTGAATGAAAGGAGCTGGCATCTCACTCTCTTGGAATCTTCTTTATCATGCTAGGATTAACAGGAAAAAGCAAAAAATTTCAGAATTGCACCTTGCAATGTGGAGATATTACTGTTTGTGCATTTACAATATTCATTGATTTTTGCCATTGAAAAACGTCCAGAAATGTTTGAAGCTACTGACTGAATGAAAGGAGCTGGCATCTCACTGTCTTTGAATCTTCTTTATCATGCTAGGATTAACAGGAAAAAGCTAAAAATTTCAGAATTGCACCTTGCAATGTGGAGATATTACTGTTTGTGCATTTACAATATTTATTGATTTTTGCCATTGAAAAACATGTTTTTCATATACCAGAAATGTTTGAAGCTACTGACTGAATGAAAGGAGCTGGCATCTCACTCTCTTTGAATCTTCTTTATCATGCTAGGATTAGCAGGAAAAAGCAAAAAATTTCAGAATTGCACCTTGCAATGTGGAGATATTACTGTTTGTGCATTTACAATATTCATTGATTTTTGCCATTGAAAAACGTCCAGAAATGTTTGAAGCTACTGACTGAATGAAAGGAGCTGGCATCTCACTGTCTTTGAATCTTCTTTATCATGCTAGGATTAACAGGAAAAAGCTAAAAATTTCAGAATTGCACCTTGCAATGTGGAGATATTACTGTTTGTGCATTTACAATATTCATTGATTTTTGCCATTGAAAAACATGTTTTTCATATACCAGAAATGTTTGAAGCTACTGACTGAATGAAAGGAGCTGGCATCTCACTCTCTTTGAATCTTCTTTATCATGCTAGGATTAGCAGGAAAAAGCAAAAAATTTCAGAATTGCACCTTGCAATGTGGAGATATTACTGTTTGTGCATTTACAATATTCATTGATTTTTGCCATTGAAAAACATGTTTTTCATATACCAGAAATGTTTGAAGCTACTGACTGAATGAAAGGAGCTGGCATCTCACTCTCTTTGAATCTTCTTTATCATGCTAGGATTAACAGGAAAAAGCAAAAAATTTCAGAATTGCACCTTGCAATGTGGAGATATTACTGTTTGTGCATTTACAATATTCATTGATTTTTGCCATTGAAAAACGTCCAGAAATGTTTGAAGCTACTGACTGAATGAAAGGAACTGGCATCTCACTCTCTTTGAATCTTCTTTATCATGCTAGGATTAACAGGAAAAAGCTAAAAATTTCAGAATTGCACCTTGCAATGTGGAGATATTACTGTTTGTGCATTTACAATATTCATTGATTTTTGCCATTGAAAAACATGTTTTTCATACCAGAAATGTTTGAAGCTACTGACTGAATGAAAGGAGCTGGCATCTCACTCTCTTTGAATCTTCTTTATCATGCTAGGATTAGCAGGAAAAAGCAAAAAATTTCAGAATTGCACCTTGCAATGTGGAGATATTACTGTTTGTGCATTTACAATATTCATTGATTTTTGCCATTGAAAAACATGTTTTTCATATACCAGAAATGTTTGAAGCTACTGACTGAATGAAAGGAGCTGGCATCTCACTCTCTTTGAATCTTCTTTATCATGCTAGGATTAACAGGAAAAAGCAAAAAATTTCAGAATTGCACCTTGCAATGTGGAGATATTACTGTTTGTGCATTTACAATATTCATTGATTTTTGCCATTGAAAAACGTCCAGAAATGTTTGAAGCTACTGACTGAATGAAAGGAGCTGGCATCTCACTCTCTTTGAATCTTCTTTATCATGCTAGGATTAACAGGAAAAAGCTAAAAATTTCAGAATTGCACCTTGCAATGTGGAGATATTACTGTTTGTGCATTTACAATATTCATTGATTTTTGCCATTGAGAAACATGTTTTTCATATACCAGAAATGTTTGAAGCTACTGACTGAATGAAAGGAGCTGGCATCTCACTCTCTTTGAATCTTCTTTATCATGCTAGGATTAGCAGGAAAAAGCAAAAAATTTCAGAATTGCACCTTGCAATGTGGAGATATTACTGTTTGTGCATTTACAATATTCATTGATTTTTGCCATTGAAAAACATGTTTTTCATATACCAGAAATGTTTGAAGCTACTGACTGAATGAAAGGAGCTGGCATCTCACTCTCTTTGAATCTTCTTTATCATGCTAGGATTAACAGGAAAAAGCAAAAAATTTCAGAATTGCACCTTGCAATGTGGAGATATTACTGTTTGTGCATTTACAATATTCATTGATTTTTGCCATTGAAAAACGTCCAGAAATGTTTGAAGCTACTGACTGAATGAAAGGAGCTGGCATCTCACTCTCTTGGAATCTTCTTTATCATGCTAGGATTAGCAGGAAAAAGCAAAAAATTTCAGAATTGCACCTTGCAATGTGGAGATATTACTGTTTGTGCATTTACAATATTCATTGATTTTTGCCATTGAAAAACATGTTTTTCATATACCAGAAATGTTTGAAGCTACTGACTGAATGAAAGGAGCTGGCATCTCACTCTCTTTGAATCTTCTTTATCATGCTAGGATTAACAGGAAAAAGCAAAAAATTTCAGAATTGCACCTTGCAATGTGGAGATATTACTGTTTGTGCATTTACAATATTCATTGATTTTTGCCATTGAAAAACGTCCAGAAATGTTTGAAGCTACTGACTGAATGAAAGGAGCTGGCATCTCACTCTCTTTGAATCTTCTTTATCATGCTAGGATTAGCAGGAAAAAGCAAAAAATTTCTGAATTGCACCTTGCAATGTGGAGATATTACTGTTTGTGCATTTACAATATTCATTGATTTTTGCCATTGAAAAACATGTTTTTCATATACCAGAAATGTTTGAAGCTACTGACTGAATGAAAGGAGCTGGCATCTCACTCTCTTTGAATCTTCTTTATCATGCTAGGATTAGCAGGAAAAAGCAAAAAATTTCAGAATTGCACCTTGCAATGTGGAGATATTACTGTTTGTGCATTTACAATATTCATTGATTTTTGCCATTGAAAAACATGTTTTTCATATACCAGAAATGTTTGAAGCTACTGACTGAATGAAAGGAGCTGGCATCTCACTCTCTTTGAAACTTCTTTATCATGCTAGGATTAGCAGGAAAAAGCAAAAAATTTCAGAATTGCACCTTGCAATGTGGAGATATTACTGTTTGTGCATTTACAATATTCATTGATTTTTGCCATTGAAAAACATGTTTTTCATATACCAGAAATGTTTGAAGCTACTGACTGAATGAAAGGAGCTGGCATCTCACTCTCTTTGAATCTTCTTTATCATGCTAGGATTAGCAGGAAAAAGCAAAAAATTTCAGAATTGCACCTTGCAATGTGGAGATATTACTGTTTGTGCATTTACAATATTCATTGATTTTTGCCATTGAAAAACGTCCAGAAATGTTTGAAGCTACTGACTGAATGAAAGGAGCTGGCATCTCACTCTCTTTGAATCTTCTTTATCATGCTAGGATTAGCAGGAAAAAGCAAAAAATTTCAGAATTGCACCTTGCAATGTGGAGATATTACTGTTTGTGCATTTACAATATTCATTGATTTTTGCCATTGAAAAACATGTTTTTCATATACCAGAAATGTTTGAAGCTACTGACTGAATGAAAGGAGCTGGCATCTCACTCTCTTTGAATCTTCTTTATCATGCTAGGATTAGCAGGAAAAAGCAAAAAATTTCAGAATTGCACCTTGCACTGTGGAGATATTACTGTTTGTGCATTTACAATATTCATTGATTTTTGCCATTGAAAAACGTCCAGAAATGTTTGAAGCTACTGACTGAATGAAAGGAGCTGGCATCTCACTCTCTTTGAATCTTCTTTATCATGCTAGGATTAGCAGGAAAAAGCAAAAAATTTCAGAATTGCACCTTGCAATGTGGAGATATTACTGTTTGTGCATTTACAATATTCATTGATTTTTGCCATTGAAAAACGTTTTTCATATACCAGAAATGTTTGAAGCTACTGACTGAATGAAAGGAGCTGGCATCTCACTCTCTTTGAATCTTCTTTATCATGCTAGGATTAACAGGAAAAAGCAAAAAATTTCAGAATTGCACCTTGCAATGTGGAGATATTACTGTTTGTGCATTTACAATATTCATTGATTTTTGCCATTGAAAAACGTCCAGAAATGTTTGAAGCTACTGACTGAATGAAAGGAGCTGGCATCTCACTCTCTTTGAATCTTCTTTATCATGCTAGGATTAACAGGAAAAAGCTAAAAATTTCAGAATTGCACCTTGCAATGTGGAGATATTACTGTTTGTGCATTTACAATATTCATTGATTTTTGCCATTGAAAAACATGTTTTTCATATACCAGAAATGTTTGAAGCTACTGACTGAATGAAAGGAGCTGGCATCTCACTCTCTTTGAATCTTCTTTATCATGCTAGGATTAGCAGGAAAAAGCAAAAAATTTCAGAATTGCACCTTGCAATGTGGAGATATTACTGTTTGTGCATTTACAATATTCATTGATTTTTGCCATTGAAAAACATGTTTTTCATATACCAGAAATGTTTGAAGCTACTGACTGAATGAAAGGAGCTGGCATCTCACTCTCTTTGAATCTTCTTTATCATGCTAGGATTAACAGGAAAAAGCAAAAAATTTCAGAATTGCACCTTGCAATGTGGAGATATTACGGTTTGTGCATTTACAATATTCATTGATTTTTGCCATTGAAAAACGTCCAGAAATGTTTGAAGCTACTGACTGAATGAAAGGAGCTGGCATCTCACTCTCTTTGAATCTTCTTTATCATGCTAGGATTAACAGGAAAAAGCTAAAAATTTCAGAATTGCACCTTGCAATGTGGAGATATTACTGTTTGTGCATTTACAATATTCATTGATTTTTGCCATTGAAAAACATGTTTTTCATATACCAGAAATGTTTGAAGCTACTGACTGAATGAAAGGAGCTGGCATCTCACTCTCTTTGAATCTTCTTTATCATGCTAGGATTAGCAGGAAAAAGCAAAAAATTTCAGAATTGCACCTTGCAATGTGGAGATATTACTGTTTGTGCATTTACAATATTCATTGATTTTTGCCATTGAAAAACATGTTTTTCATATACCAGAAATGTTTGAAGCTACTGACTGAATGAAAGGAGCTGGCATCTCACTCTCTTTGAATCTTCTTTATCATGCTAGGATTAGCAGGAAAAAGCAAAAAATTTCAGAATTGCACCTTGCAATGTGGAGATATTACTGTTTGTGCATTTACAATATTCATTGATTTTTGCCATTGAAAAACATGTTTTTCATATACCAGAAATGTTTGAAGCTACTGACTGAATGAAAGGAGCTGGCATCTCACTCTCTTTGAATCTTCTTTATCATGCTAGGATTAACAGGAAAAAGCAAAAAATTTCAGAATTGCACCTTGCAATGTGGAGATATTACTGTTTGTGCATTTACAATATTCATTGATTTTTGCCATTGAAAAACGTCCAGAAATGTTTGAAGCTACTGACTGAATGAAAGGAGCTGGCATCTCACTCTCTTTGAATCTTCTTTATCATGCTAGGATTAGCAGGAAAAAGCAAAAAATTTCAGAATTGCACCTTGCAATGTGGAGATATTACTGTTTGTGCATTTACAATATTCATTGATTTTTGCCATTGAAAAACATGTTTTTCATATACCAGAAATGTTTGAAGCTACTGACTGAATGAAAGGAGCTGGCATCTCACTCTCTTTGAATCTTCTTTATCATGCTAGGATTAGCAGGAAAAAGCAAAAAATTTCAGAATTGCACCTTGCAATGTGGAGATATTACTGTTTGTGCATTTACAATATTCATTGATTTTTGCCATTGAAAAACGTCCAGAAATGTTTGAAGCTACTGACTGAATGAAAGGAGCTGGCATCTCACTCTCTTTGAATCTTCTTTATCATGCTAGGATTAGCAGGAAAAAGCAAAAAATTTCAGAATTGCACCTTGCAATGTGGAGATATTACTGTTTGTGCATTTACAATATTCATTGATTTTTGCCATTGAAAAACATGTTTTTCATATACCAGAAATGTTTGAAGCTACTGACTGAATGAAAGGAGCTGGCATCTCACTCTCTTTGAATCTTCTTTATCATGCTAGGATTAACAGGAAAAAGCTAAAAATTTCAGAATTGCACCTTGCAATGTGGAGATATTACTGTTTGTGCATTTACAATATTCATTGATTTTTGCCATTGAAAAACATGTTTTTCATATACCAGAAATGTTTGAAGCTACTGACTGAATGAAAGGAGCTGACATCTCACTCTCTTTGAATCTTCTTTATCATGCTAGGATTAGCAGGAAAAAGCAAAAAATTTCAGAATTGCACCTTGCAATGTGGAGATATTACTGTTTGTGCATTTACAATATTCATTGATTTTTGCCATTGAAAAACATGTTTTTCATATACCAGAAATGTTTGAAGCTACTGACTGAATGAAAGGAGCTGGCATCTCACTCTCTTGGAATCTTCTTTATCATGCTAGGATTAACAGGAAAAAGCAAAAAATTTCAGAATTGCACCTTGCAATGTGGAGATATTACTGTTTGTGCATTTACAATATTCATTGATTTTTGCCATTGAAAAACGTCCAGAAATGTTTGAAGCTACTGACTGAATGAAAGGAGCTGGCATCTCACTGTCTTTGAATCTTCTTTATCATGCTAGGATTAACAGGAAAAAGCAAAAAATTTCAGAATTGCACCTTGCAATGTGGAGATATTACTGTTTGTGCATTTACAATATTCATTGATTTTTGCCATTGAAAAACATGTTTTTCATATACCAGAACTGTTTGAAGCTACAGACTGAATGAAAGGAGCTGGCATCTCACTCTCTTTGAATCTTCTTTATCATGCTAGGATTAACAGGAAAAAGCAAAAAATTTCAGAATTGCACCTTGCAATGTGGAGATATTACTGTTTGTGCATTTACAATATTCATTGATTTTTGCCATTGAAAAACGTCCAGAAATGTTTGAAGCTACTGACTGAATGAAAGGAGCTGGCATCTCAGTCTCTTTGAATCTTCTTTATCATGCTAGGATTAACAGGAAAAAGCTAAAAATTTCAGAATTGCACCTTGCAATGTGGAGATATTACTGTTTGTGCATTTACAATATTCATTGATTTTTGCCATTGAAAAACATGTTTTTCATACCAGAAATGATTGAAGCTACTGACTGAATGAAAGGAGCTGGCATCTCACTCTCTTTGAATCTTCTTTATCATGCTAGGATTAGCAGGAAAAAGCAAAAAATTTCAGAATTGCACCTTGCAATGTGGAGATATTACTGTTTGTGCATTTACAATATTCATTGATTTTTGCCATTGAAAAACATGTTTTTCATATACCAGAAATGTTTGAAGCTACTGACTGAATGAAAGGAGCTGGCATCTCACTCTCTTGGAATCTTCTTTATCATGCTAGGATTAACAGGAAAAAGCAAAAAATTTCAGAATTGCACCTTGCAATGTGGAGATATTACTGTTTGTGCATTTACAATATTCATTGATTTTTGCCATTGAAAAACGTCCAGAAATGTTTGAAGCTACTGACTGAATGAAAGGAGCTGGCATCTCACTGTCTTTGAATCTTCTTTATCATGCTAGGATTAACAGGAAAAAGCTAAAAATTTCAGAATTGCACCTTGCAATGTGGAGATATTACTGTTTGTGCATTTACAATATTTATTGATTTTTGCCATTGAAAAACATGTTTTTCATATACCAGAAATGTTTGAAGCTACTGACTGAATGAAAGGAGCTGGCATCTCACTCTCTTTGAATCTTCTTTATCATGCTAGGATTAGCAGGAAAAAGCAAAAAATTTCAGAATTGCACCTTGCAATGTGGAGATATTACTGTTTGTGCATTTACAATATTCATTGATTTTTGCCATTGAAAAACATGTTTTTCATATACCAGAAATGTTTGAAGCTACTGACTGAATGAAAGGAGCTGGCATCTCACTCTCTTTGAATCTTCTTTATCATGCTAGGATTAACAGGAAAAAGCAAAAAATTTCAGAATTGCACCTTGCAAAGTGGAGATATTACTGTTTGTGCATTTACAATATTCATTGATTTTTGCCATTGAAAAACGTCCAGAAATGTTTGAAGCTACTGACTGAATGAAAGGAGCTGGCATCTCACTGTCTTTGAATCTTCTTTATCATGCTAGGATTAACAGGAAAAAGCTAAAAATTTCAGAATTGCACCTTGCAATGTGGAGATATTACTGTTTGTGCATTTACAATATTCATTGATTTTTGCCATTGAAAAACATGTTTTTCATATACCAGAAATGTTTGAAGCTACTGACTGAATGAAAGGAGCTGGCATCTCACTCTCTTTGAATCTTCTTTATCATGCTAGGATTAGCAGGAAAAAGCAAAAAATTTCAGAATTGCACCTTGCAATGTGGAGATATTACTGTTTGTGCATTTACAATATTCATTGATTTTTGCCATTGAAAAACATGTTTTTCATATACCAGAAATGTTTGAAGCTACTGACTGAATGAAAGGAGCTGGCATCTCACTCTCTTGGAATCTTCTTTATCATGCTAGGATTAACAGGAAAAAGCAAAAAATTTCAGAATTGCACCTTGCAATGTGGAGATATTACTGTTTGTGCATTTACAATATTCATTGATTTTTGCCATTGAAAAACGTCCAGAAATGTTTGAAGCTACTGACTGAATGAAAGGAGCTGGCATCTCACTGTCTTTGAATCTTCTTTATCATGCTAGGATTAACAGGAAAAAGCAAAAAATTTCAGAATTGCACCTTGCAATGTGGAGATATTACTGTTTGTGCATTTACAATATTCATTGATTTTTGCCATTGAAAAACATGTTTTTCATATACCAGAAATGTTTGAAGCTACTGACTGAATGAAAGGAGCTGGCATCTCACTCTCTTTGAATCTTCTTTATCATGCTAGGATTAGCAGGAAAAAGCAAAAAATTTCAGAATTGCACCTTGCAATGTGGAGATATTACTGTTTGTGCATTTACAATATTCATTGATTTTTGCCATTGAAAAACATGTTTTTCATATACCAGAACTGTTTGAAGCTACAGACTGAATGAAAGGAGCTGGCATCTCACTCTCTTTGAATCTTCTTTATCATGCTAGGATTAACAGGAAAAAGCAAAAAATTTCAGAATTGCACCTTGCAATGTGGAGATATTACTGTTTGTGCATTTACAATATTCAT
Organism: Phyllobates terribilis; assembly: GCF_046119375.1. Taxonomy (NCBI): domain Eukaryota; kingdom Metazoa; phylum Chordata; class Amphibia; order Anura; family Dendrobatidae; genus Phyllobates; species Phyllobates terribilis. Next base: position 28,794 of record NW_027365632.1, on the reverse strand, counting down.
TGATTTTTGCCATTGAAAAACGTCCAGAAATGTTTGAAGCTACTGACTGAATGAAAGGAGCTGGCATCTCAGTCTCTTTGAATCTTCTTTATCATGCTAGGATTAACAGGAAAAAGCTAAAAATTTCAGAATTGCACCTTGCAATGTGGAGATATTACTGTTTGTGCATTTACAATATTCATTGATTTTTGCCATTGAAAAACATGTTTTTCATACCAGAAATGATTGAAGCTACTGACTGAATGAAAGGAGCTGGCATCTCACTCTCTTTGAATCTTCTTTATCATGCTAGGATTAGCAGGAAAAAGCAAAAAATTTCAGAATTGCACCTTGCAATGTGGAGATATTACTGTTTGTGCATTTACAATATTCATTGATTTTTGCCATTGAAAAACATGTTTTTCATATACCAGAAATGTTTGAAGCTACTGACTGAATGAAAGGAGCTGGCATCTCACTCTCTTGGAATCTTCTTTATCATGCTAGGATTAACAGGAAAAAGCAAAAAATTTCAGAATTGCACCTTGCAATGTGGAGATATTACTGTTTGTGCATTTACAATATTCATTGATTTTTGCCATTGAAAAACGTCCAGAAATGTTTGAAGCTACTGACTGAATGAAAGGAGCTGGCATCTCACTGTCTTTGAATCTTCTTTATCATGCTAGGATTAACAGGAAAAAGCTAAAAATTTCAGAATTGCACCTTGCAATGTGGAGATATTACTGTTTGTGCATTTACAATATTTATTGATTTTTGCCATTGAAAAACATGTTTTTCATATACCAGAAATGTTTGAAGCTACTGACTGAATGAAAGGAGCTGGCATCTCACTCTCTTTGAATCTTCTTTATCATGCTAGGATTAGCAGGAAAAAGCAAAAAATTTCAGAATTGCACCTTGCAATGTGGAGATATTACTGTTTGTGCATTTACAATATTCATTGATTTTTGCCATTGAAAAACGTCCAGAAATGTTTGAAGCTACTGACTGAATGAAAGGAGCTGGCATCTCACTGTCTTTGAATCTTCTTTATCATGCTAGGATTAACAGGAAAAAGCTAAAAATTTCAGAATTGCACCTTGCAATGTGGAGATATTACTGTTTGTGCATTTACAATATTCATTGATTTTTGCCATTGAAAAACATGTTTTTCATATACCAGAAATGTTTGAAGCTACTGACTGAATGAAAGGAGCTGGCATCTCACTCTCTTTGAATCTTCTTTATCATGCTAGGATTAGCAGGAAAAAGCAAAAAATTTCAGAATTGCACCTTGCAATGTGGAGATATTACTGTTTGTGCATTTACAATATTCATTGATTTTTGCCATTGAAAAACATGTTTTTCATATACCAGAAATGTTTGAAGCTACTGACTGAATGAAAGGAGCTGGCATCTCACTCTCTTTGAATCTTCTTTATCATGCTAGGATTAACAGGAAAAAGCAAAAAATTTCAGAATTGCACCTTGCAATGTGGAGATATTACTGTTTGTGCATTTACAATATTCATTGATTTTTGCCATTGAAAAACGTCCAGAAATGTTTGAAGCTACTGACTGAATGAAAGGAACTGGCATCTCACTCTCTTTGAATCTTCTTTATCATGCTAGGATTAACAGGAAAAAGCTAAAAATTTCAGAATTGCACCTTGCAATGTGGAGATATTACTGTTTGTGCATTTACAATATTCATTGATTTTTGCCATTGAAAAACATGTTTTTCATACCAGAAATGTTTGAAGCTACTGACTGAATGAAAGGAGCTGGCATCTCACTCTCTTTGAATCTTCTTTATCATGCTAGGATTAGCAGGAAAAAGCAAAAAATTTCAGAATTGCACCTTGCAATGTGGAGATATTACTGTTTGTGCATTTACAATATTCATTGATTTTTGCCATTGAAAAACATGTTTTTCATATACCAGAAATGTTTGAAGCTACTGACTGAATGAAAGGAGCTGGCATCTCACTCTCTTTGAATCTTCTTTATCATGCTAGGATTAACAGGAAAAAGCAAAAAATTTCAGAATTGCACCTTGCAATGTGGAGATATTACTGTTTGTGCATTTACAATATTCATTGATTTTTGCCATTGAAAAACGTCCAGAAATGTTTGAAGCTACTGACTGAATGAAAGGAGCTGGCATCTCACTCTCTTTGAATCTTCTTTATCATGCTAGGATTAACAGGAAAAAGCTAAAAATTTCAGAATTGCACCTTGCAATGTGGAGATATTACTGTTTGTGCATTTACAATATTCATTGATTTTTGCCATTGAGAAACATGTTTTTCATATACCAGAAATGTTTGAAGCTACTGACTGAATGAAAGGAGCTGGCATCTCACTCTCTTTGAATCTTCTTTATCATGCTAGGATTAGCAGGAAAAAGCAAAAAATTTCAGAATTGCACCTTGCAATGTGGAGATATTACTGTTTGTGCATTTACAATATTCATTGATTTTTGCCATTGAAAAACATGTTTTTCATATACCAGAAATGTTTGAAGCTACTGACTGAATGAAAGGAGCTGGCATCTCACTCTCTTTGAATCTTCTTTATCATGCTAGGATTAACAGGAAAAAGCAAAAAATTTCAGAATTGCACCTTGCAATGTGGAGATATTACTGTTTGTGCATTTACAATATTCATTGATTTTTGCCATTGAAAAACGTCCAGAAATGTTTGAAGCTACTGACTGAATGAAAGGAGCTGGCATCTCACTCTCTTGGAATCTTCTTTATCATGCTAGGATTAGCAGGAAAAAGCAAAAAATTTCAGAATTGCACCTTGCAATGTGGAGATATTACTGTTTGTGCATTTACAATATTCATTGATTTTTGCCATTGAAAAACATGTTTTTCATATACCAGAAATGTTTGAAGCTACTGACTGAATGAAAGGAGCTGGCATCTCACTCTCTTTGAATCTTCTTTATCATGCTAGGATTAACAGGAAAAAGCAAAAAATTTCAGAATTGCACCTTGCAATGTGGAGATATTACTGTTTGTGCATTTACAATATTCATTGATTTTTGCCATTGAAAAACGTCCAGAAATGTTTGAAGCTACTGACTGAATGAAAGGAGCTGGCATCTCACTCTCTTTGAATCTTCTTTATCATGCTAGGATTAGCAGGAAAAAGCAAAAAATTTCAGAATTGCACCTTGCAATGTGGAGATATTACTGTTTGTGCATTTACAATATTCATTGATTTTTGCCATTGAAAAACATGTTTTTCATATACCAGAAATGTTTGAAGCTACTGACTGAATGAAAGGAGCTGGCATCTCACTCTCTTTGAAACTTCTTTATCATGCTAGGATTAGCAGGAAAAAGCAAAAAATTTCAGAATTGCACCTTGCAATGTGGAGATATTACTGTTTGTGCATTTACAATATTCATTGATTTTTGCCATTGAAAAACATGTTTTTCATATACCAGAAATGTTTGAAGCTACTGACTGAATGAAAGGAGCTGGCATCTCACTCTCTTTGAATCTTCTTTATCATGCTAGGATTAGCAGGAAAAAGCAAAAAATTTCAGAATTGCACCTTGCAATGTGGAGATATTACTGTTTGTGCATTTACAATATTCATTGATTTTTGCCATTGAAAAACGTCCAGAAATGTTTGAAGCTACTGACTGAATGAAAGGAGCTGGCATCTCACTCTCTTTGAATCTTCTTTATCATGCTAGGATTAGCAGGAAAAAGCAAAAAATTTCAGAATTGCACCTTGCAATGTGGAGATATTACTGTTTGTGCATTTACAATATTCATTGATTTTTGCCATTGAAAAACATGTTTTTCATATACCAGAAATGTTTGAAGCTACTGACTGAATGAAAGGAGCTGGCATCTCACTCTCTTTGAATCTTCTTTATCATGCTAGGATTAGCAGGAAAAAGCAAAAAATTTCAGAATTGCACCTTGCACTGTGGAGATATTACTGTTTGTGCATTTACAATATTCATTGATTTTTGCCATTGAAAAACGTCCAGAAATGTTTGAAGCTACTGACTGAATGAAAGGAGCTGGCATCTCACTCTCTTTGAATCTTCTTTATCATGCTAGGATTAGCAGGAAAAAGCAAAAAATTTCAGAATTGCACCTTGCAATGTGGAGATATTACTGTTTGTGCATTTACAATATTCATTGATTTTTGCCATTGAAAAACGTTTTTCATATACCAGAAATGTTTGAAGCTACTGACTGAATGAAAGGAGCTGGCATCTCACTCTCTTTGAATCTTCTTTATCATGCTAGGATTAACAGGAAAAAGCAAAAAATTTCAGAATTGCACCTTGCAATGTGGAGATATTACTGTTTGTGCATTTACAATATTCATTGATTTTTGCCATTGAAAAACGTCCAGAAATGTTTGAAGCTACTGACTGAATGAAAGGAGCTGGCATCTCACTCTCTTTGAATCTTCTTTATCATGCTAGGATTAACAGGAAAAAGCTAAAAATTTCAGAATTGCACCTTGCAATGTGGAGATATTACTGTTTGTGCATTTACAATATTCATTGATTTTTGCCATTGAAAAACATGTTTTTCATATACCAGAAATGTTTGAAGCTACTGACTGAATGAAAGGAGCTGGCATCTCACTCTCTTTGAATCTTCTTTATCATGCTAGGATTAGCAGGAAAAAGCAAAAAATTTCAGAATTGCACCTTGCAATGTGGAGATATTACTGTTTGTGCATTTACAATATTCATTGATTTTTGCCATTGAAAAACATGTTTTTCATATACCAGAAATGTTTGAAGCTACTGACTGAATGAAAGGAGCTGGCATCTCACTCTCTTTGAATCTTCTTTATCATGCTAGGATTAACAGGAAAAAGCAAAAAATTTCAGAATTGCACCTTGCAATGTGGAGATATTACGGTTTGTGCATTTACAATATTCATTGATTTTTGCCATTGAAAAACGTCCAGAAATGTTTGAAGCTACTGACTGAATGAAAGGAGCTGGCATCTCACTCTCTTTGAATCTTCTTTATCATGCTAGGATTAACAGGAAAAAGCTAAAAATTTCAGAATTGCACCTTGCAATGTGGAGATATTACTGTTTGTGCATTTACAATATTCATTGATTTTTGCCATTGAAAAACATGTTTTTCATATACCAGAAATGTTTGAAGCTACTGACTGAATGAAAGGAGCTGGCATCTCACTCTCTTTGAATCTTCTTTATCATGCTAGGATTAGCAGGAAAAAGCAAAAAATTTCAGAATTGCACCTTGCAATGTGGAGATATTACTGTTTGTGCATTTACAATATTCATTGATTTTTGCCATTGAAAAACATGTTTTTCATATACCAGAAATGTTTGAAGCTACTGACTGAATGAAAGGAGCTGGCATCTCACTCTCTTTGAATCTTCTTTATCATGCTAGGATTAGCAGGAAAAAGCAAAAAATTTCAGAATTGCACCTTGCAATGTGGAGATATTACTGTTTGTGCATTTACAATATTCATTGATTTTTGCCATTGAAAAACATGTTTTTCATATACCAGAAATGTTTGAAGCTACTGACTGAATGAAAGGAGCTGGCATCTCACTCTCTTTGAATCTTCTTTATCATGCTAGGATTAACAGGAAAAAGCAAAAAATTTCAGAATTGCACCTTGCAATGTGGAGATATTACTGTTTGTGCATTTACAATATTCATTGATTTTTGCCATTGAAAAACGTCCAGAAATGTTTGAAGCTACTGACTGAATGAAAGGAGCTGGCATCTCACTCTCTTTGAATCTTCTTTATCATGCTAGGATTAGCAGGAAAAAGCAAAAAATTTCAGAATTGCACCTTGCAATGTGGAGATATTACTGTTTGTGCATTTACAATATTCATTGATTTTTGCCATTGAAAAACATGTTTTTCATATACCAGAAATGTTTGAAGCTACTGACTGAATGAAAGGAGCTGGCATCTCACTCTCTTTGAATCTTCTTTATCATGCTAGGATTAGCAGGAAAAAGCAAAAAATTTCAGAATTGCACCTTGCAATGTGGAGATATTACTGTTTGTGCATTTACAATATTCATTGATTTTTGCCATTGAAAAACGTCCAGAAATGTTTGAAGCTACTGACTGAATGAAAGGAGCTGGCATCTCACTCTCTTTGAATCTTCTTTATCATGCTAGGATTAGCAGGAAAAAGCAAAAAATTTCAGAATTGCACCTTGCAATGTGGAGATATTACTGTTTGTGCATTTACAATATTCATTGATTTTTGCCATTGAAAAACATGTTTTTCATATACCAGAAATGTTTGAAGCTACTGACTGAATGAAAGGAGCTGGCATCTCACTCTCTTTGAATCTTCTTTATCATGCTAGGATTAGCAGGAAAAAGCAAAAAATTTCAGAATTGCACCTTGCAATGTGGAGATATTACTGTTTGTGCATTTACAATATTCATTGATTTTTGCCATTGAAAAACGTCCAGAAATGTTTGAAGCTACTGACTGAATGAAAGGAGCTGGCATCTCACTCTCTTTGAATCTTCTTTATCATGCTAGGATTAGCAGGAAAAAGCAAAAAATTTCAGAATTGCACCTTGCAATGTGGAGATATTACTGTTTGTGCATTTACAATATTCATTGATTTTTGCCATTGAAAAACGTTTTTCATATACCAGAAATGTTTGAAGCTACTGACTGAATGAAAGGAGCTGGCATCTCACTCTCTTTGAATCTTCTTTATCATGCTAGGATTAACAGGAAAAAGCAAAAAATTTCAGAATTGCACCTTGCAATGTGAAGATATTACTGTTTGTGCATTTACAATATTCATTGATTTTTGCCATTGAAAAACGTCCAGAAATGTTTGAAGCTACTGACTGAATGAAAGGAGCTGGCATCTCACTCTCTTTGAATCTTTATCATGCTAGGATTAACAGGAAAAAGCTAAAAATTTCAGAATTGCACCTTGCAATGTGGAGATATTACTGTTTGTGCATTTACAATATTCATTGATTTTTGCCATTGAAAAACATGTTTTTCATATACCAGAAATGTTTGAAGCTACTGACTGAATGAAAGGAGCTGGCATCTCACTCTCTTTGAATCTTCTTTATCATGCTAGGATTAGCAGGAAAAAGCAAAAAATTTCAGAATTGCACCTTGCAATGTGGAGATATTACTGTTTGTGCATTTACAATATTCATTGATTTTTGCCATTGAAAAACATGTTTTTCATATACCAGAAATGTTTGAAGCTACTGACTGAATGAAAGGAGCTGGCATCTCACTCTCTTTGAATCTTCTTTATCATGCTAGGATTAACAGGAAAAAGCAAAAAATTTCAGAATTGCACCTTGCAATGTGGAGATATTACTGTTTGTGCATTTACAATATTCATTGATTTTTGCCATTGAAAAACGTCCAGAAATGTTTGAAGCTACTGACTGAATGAAAGGAGCTGGCATCTCACTCTCTTTGAATCTTCTTTATCATGCTAGGATTAGCAGGAAAAAGCAAAAAATTTCAGAATTGCACCTTGCAATGTGGAGATATTACTGTTTGTGCATTTACAATATTCATTGATTTTTGCCATTGAAAAACATGTTTTTCATATACCAGAAATGTTTGAAGCTACTGACTGAATGAAAGGAGCTGGCATCTCACTCTCTTTGAATCTTCTTTATCATGCTAGGATTAACAGGAAAAAGCAAAAAATTTCAGAATTGCACCTTGCAATGTGGAGATATTACTGTTTGTGCATTTACAATATTCATTGATTTTTGCCATTGAAAAACATGTTTTTCATATACCAGAAATGTTTGAAGCTACTGACTGAATGAAAGGAGCTGGCATCTCACTCTCTTTGAATCTTCTTTATCATGCTAGGATTAGCAGGAAAAAGCAAAAAATTTCAGAATTGCACCTTGCAATGTGGAGATATTACTGTTTGTGCATTTACAATATTCATTGATTTTTGCCATTGAAAAACATGTTTTTCATATACCAGAAATGTTTGAAGCTACTGACTGAATGAAAGGAGCTGGCATCTCACTCTCTTTGAATCTTCTTTATCATGCTAGGATTAGCAGGAAAAAGCAAAAAATTTCAGAATTGCACCTTGCAATGTGGAGATATTACTGTTTGTGCATTTACAATATTCATTGATTTTTGCCATTGAAAAACGTCCAGAAATGTTTGAAGCTACTGACTGAATGAAAGGAGCTGGCATCTCACTCTCTTTGAATCTTCTTTATCATGCTAGGATTAGCAGGAAAAAGCAAAAAATTTCAGAATTGCACCTTGCAATGTGGAGATATTACTGTTTGTGCATTTACAATATTCATTGATTTTTGCCATTGAAAAACATGTTTTTCATATACCAGAAATGTTTGAAGCTACTGACTGAATGAAAGGAGCTGGCATCTCACTCTCTTTGAATCTTCTTTATCATGCTAGGATTAGCAGGAAAAAGCAAAAAATTTCAGAATTGCACCTTGCAATGTGGAGATATTACTGTTTGTGCATTTACAATATTCATTGATTTTTGCCATTGAAAAACGTCCAGAAATGTTTGAAGCTACTGACTGAATGAAAGGAGCTGGCATCTCACTCTCTTTGAATCTTCTTTATCATGCTAGGATTAGCAGGAAAAAGCAAAAAATTTCAGAATTGCACCTTGCAATGTGGAGATATTACTGTTTGTGCATTTACAATATTCATTGATTTTTGCCATTGAAAAACGTTTTTCATATACCAGAAATGTTTGAAGCTACTGACTGAATGAAAGGAGCTGGCATCTCACTCTCTTTGAATCTTCTTTATCATGCTAGGATTAACAGGAAAAAGCAAAAAATTTCAGAATTGCACCTTGCAATGTGGAGATATTACTGTTTGTGCATTTACAATATTCATTGATTTTTGCCATTGAAAAACGTCCAGAAATGTTTGAAGCTACTGACTGAATGAAAGGAGCTGGCATCTCACTCTCTTTGAATCTTCTTTATCATGCTAGGATTAGCAGGAAAAAGCAAAAAATTTCAGAATTGCACCTTGCAATGTGGAGATATTACTGTTTGTGCATTTACAATATTCATTGATTTTTGCCATTGAAAAACATGTTTTTCATATACCAGAAATGTTTGAAGCTACTGACTGAATGAAAGGAGCTGGCATCTCACTCTCTTTGAATCTTCTTTATCATGCTAGGATTAACAGGAAAAAGCAAAAAATTTCAGAATTGCACCTTGCAATGTGGAGATATTACTGTTTGTGCATTTACAATATTCATTGATTTTTGCCATTGAAAAACATGTTTTTCATATACCAGAAATGTTTGAAGCTACTGACTGAATGAAAGGAGCTGGCATCTCACTCTCTTTGAATCTTCTTTATCATGCTAGGATTAGCAGGAAAAAGCAAAAAATTTCAGAATTGCACCTTGCAATGTGGAGATATTACTGTTTGTGCATTTACAATATTCATTGATTTTTGCCATTGAAAAACATGTTTTTCATATACCAGAAATGTTTGAAGCTACTGACTGAATGAAAGGAGCTGGCATCTCACTCTCTTTGAATCTTCTTTATCATGCTAGGATTAACAGGAAAAAGCAAAAAATTTCAGAATTGCACCTTGCAATGTGGAGATATTACTGTTTGTGCATTTACAATATTCATTGATTTTTGCCATTGAAAAACGTCCAGAAATGTTTGAAGCTACTGACTGAATGAAAGGAGCTGGCATCTCACTCTCTTTGAATCTTCTTTATCATGCTAGGATTAGCAGGAAAAAGCAAAAAATTTCAGAATTGCACCTTGCAATGTGGAGATATTACTCTTTGTGCATTTACAATATTCATTGATTTTTGCCATTGAAAAACATGTTTTTCATATACCAGAAATGTTTGAAGCTACTGACTGAATGAAAGGAGCTGGCATCTCACTCTCTTTGAATCTTCTTTATCATGCTAGGATTAGCAGGAAAAAGCAAAAAATTTCAGAATTGCACCTTGCAATGTGGAGATATTACTGTTTGTGCATTTACAATATTCATTGATTTTTGCCATTGAAAAACGTCCAGAAATGTTTGAAGCTACTGACTGAATGAAAGGAGCTGGCATCTCACTCTCTTTGAATCTTCTTTATCATGCTAGGATTAGCAGGAAAAAGCAAAAAATTTCAGAATTGCACCTTGCAATGTGGAGATATTACTGTTTGTGCATTTACAATATTCATTGATTTTTGCCATTGAAAAACGTCCAGAAATGTTTGAAGCTACTGACTGAATGAAAGGAGCTGGCATCTCACTCTCTTTGAATCTTCTTTATCATGCTAGGATTAGCAGGAAAAAGCAAAAAATTTCAGAATTGCACCTTGCAATGTGGAGATATTACTGTTTGTGCATTTACAATATTCATTGATTTTTGCCATTGAAAAACGTCCAGAAATGTTTGAAGCTACTGACTGAATGAAAGGAGCTGGCATCTCACTCTCTTTGAATCTTCTTTATCATGCTAGGATTAGCAGGAAAAAGCAAAAAATTTCAGAATTGCACCTTGCAATGTGGAGATATTACTGTTTGTGCATTTACAATATTCATTGATTTTTGCCATTGAAAAACGTTTTTCATATACCAGAAATGTTTGAAGCTACTGACTGAATGAAAGGAGCTGGCATCTCACTCTCTTTGAATCTTCTTTATCATGCTAGGATTAACAGGAAAAAGCAAAAAATTTCAGAATTGCACCTTGCAATGTGGAGATATTACTGTTTGTGCATTTACAATATTCATTGATTTTTGCCATTGAAAAACGTCCAGAAATGTTTGAAGCTACTGACTGAATGAAAGGAGCTGGCATCTCACTCTCTTTGAATCTTCTTTATTATGCTAGGATTAACAGGAAAAAGCAAAAAATTTCAGAATTGCACCTTGCAATGTGGAGATATTACTGTTTGTGCATTTACAATATTCATTGATTTTTGCCATTGAAAAACATGTTTTTCATATACCAGAAATGTTTGAAGCTACTGACTGAATGAAAGGAGCTGGCATCTCACTCTCTTTGAATCTTCTTTATCATGCTAGGATTAGCAGGAAAAAGCAAAAAATTTCAGAATTGCACCTTGCAATGTGGAGATATTACTGTTTGTGCATTTACAATATTCATTGATTTTTGCCATTGAAAAACATGTTTTTCATATACCAGAAATGTTTGAAGCTACTGACTGAATGAAAGGAGCTGGCATCTCACTCTCTTTGAATCTTCTTTATCATGCTAGGATTAGCAGGAAAAAGCAAAAAATTTCAGAATTGCACCTTGCAATGTGGAGATATTACTGTTTGTGCATTTACAATATTCATTGATTTTTGCCATTGAAAAACATGTTTTTCATATACCAGAAATGTTTGAAGCTACTGACTGAATGAAAGGAGCTGGCATCTCACTCTCTTTGAATCTTCTTTATCATGCTAGGATTAGCAGGAAAAAGCAAAAAATTTCAGAATTGCACCTTGCAATGTGGAGATATTACTGTTTGTGCATTTACAATATTCATTGATTTTTGCCATTGAAAAACGTCCAGAAATGTTTGAAGCTACTGACTGAATGAAAGGAGCTGGCATCTCACTCTCTTTGAATCTTCTTTATCATGCTAGGATTAGCAGGAAAAAGCAAAAAATTTCAGAATTGCACCTTGCAATGTGGAGATATTACTGTTTGTGCATTTACAATATTCATTGATTTTTGCCATTGAAAAACATGTTTTTCATATACCAGAAATGTTTGAAGCTACTGACTGAATGAAAGGAGCTGGCATCTCACTCTCTTTGAATCTTCTTTATCATGCTAGGATTAGCAGGAAAAAGCAAAAAATTTCAGAATTGCACCTTGCAATGTGGAGATATTACTGTTTGTGCATTTACAATATTCATTGATTTTTGCCATTGAAAAACGTCCAGAAATGTTTGAAGCTACTGACTGAATGAAAGGAGCTGGCATCTCACTCTCTTTGAATCTTCTTTATCATGCTAGGATTAGCAGGAAAAAGCAAAAAATTTCAGAATTGCACCTTGCAATGTGGAGATATTACTGTTTGTGCATTTACAATATTCATTGATTTTTGCCATTGAAAAACATGTTTTTCATATACCAGAAATGTTTGAAGCTACTGACTGAATGAAAGGAGCTGGCATCTCACTCTCTTTGAATCTTCTTTATCATGCTAGGATTAGCAGGAAAAAGCAAAAAATTTCAGAATTGCACCTTGCAATGTGGAGATATTACTGTTTGTGCATTTACAATATTCATTGATTTTTGCCATTGAAAAACATGTTTTTCATATACCAGAAATGTTTGAAGCTACTGACTGAATGAAAGGAGCTGGCATCTCACTCTCTTTGAATCTTCTTTATCATGCTAGGATTAGCAGGAAAAAGCAAAAAATTTCAGAATTGCACCTTGCAATGTGGAGATATTACTGTTTGTGCATTTACAATATTCATTGATTTTTGCCATTGAAAAACATGTTTTTCATATACCAGAAATGTTTGAAGCTACTGACTGAATGAAAGGAGCTGGCATCTCACTCTCTTTGAATCTTCTTTATCATGCTAGGATTAGCAGGAAAAAGCAAAAAATTTCAGAATTGCACCTTGCAATGTGGAGATATTACTGTTTGTGCATTTACAATATTCATTGATTTTTGCCATTGAAAAACATGTTTTTCATATACCAGAAATGTTTGAAGCTACTGACTGAATGAAAGGAGCTGGCATCTCACTCTCTTTGAATCTTCTTTATCATGCTAGGATTAGCAGGAAAAAGCAAAAAATTTCAGAATTGCACCTTGCAATGTGGAGATATTACTGTTTGTGCATTTACAATATTCATTGATTTTTGCCATTGAAAAACGTCCAGAAATGTTTGAAGCTACTGACTGAATGAAAGTAGCTGGCATCTCACTCTCTCTGAATCTTCTTTATCATGCTAGGATTAGCAGGAAAAAGCAAAAAATTTCAGAATTGCACCTTGCAATGTGGAGATATTACTGTTTGTGCATTTACAATATTCATTGATTTTTGCCATTGAAAAACATGTTTTTCATATACCAGAAATGTTTGAAGCTACTGACTGAATGAAAGCAGCTGGCATCTCACTCTCTTTGAATCTTCTTTATCATGCTAGGATTAGCAGGAAAAAGCAAAAAATTTCAGAATTGCACCTTGCAATGTGGAGATATTACTGTTTGTGCATTTACAATATTCATTGATTTTTGCCATTGAAAAACATGTTTTTCATATACCAGAAATGTTTGAAGCTACTGACTGAATGAAAGGAGCTGGCATCTCACTCTCTTTGAATCTTCTTTATCATGCTAGGATTAGCAGGAAAAAGCAAAAAATTTCAGAATTGCACCTTGCAATGTGGAGATATTACTGTTTGTGCATTTACAATATTCATTGATTTTTGCCATTGAAAAACGTTTTTCATATACCAGAAATGTTTGAAGCTACTGACTGAATGAAAGGAGCTGGCATCTCACTCTCTTTGAATCTTTATCATGCTAGGATTAACAGGAAAAAGCTAAAAATTTCAGAATTGCACCTTGCAATGTGGAGATATTACTGTTTGTGCATTTACAATATTCATTGATTTTTGCCATTGAAAAACATGTTTTTCATATACCAGAAATGTTTGAAGCTACTGACTGAATGAAAGGAGCTGGCATCTCACTCTCTTTGAATCTTCTTTATCATGCTAGGATTAGCAGGAAAAAGCAAAAAATTTCAGAATTGCACCTTGCAATGTGGAGATATTACTGTTTGTGCATTTACAATATTCATTGATTTTTGCCATTGAAAAACATGTTTTTCATATACCAGAAATGTTTGAAGCTACTGACTGAATGAAAGGAGCTGGCATCTCACTCTCATTGAATCTTCTTTATCATGCTAGGATTAGCAGGAAAAAGCAAAAAATTTCAGAATTGCACCTTGCAATGTGGAGATATTACTGTTTGTGCATTTACAATATTCATTGATTTTTGCCATTGAAAAACGTCCAGAAATGTTTGAAGCTACTGACTGAATGAAAGTAGCTGGCATCTCACTCTCTTTGAATCTTCTTTATCATGCTAGGATTAGCAGGAAAAAGCAAAAAATTTCAGAATTGCACCTTGCAATGTGGAGATATTACTGTTTGTGCATTTACAATATTCATTGATTTTTGCCATTGAAAAACATGTTTTTCATATACCAGAAATGTTTGAAGCTACTGACTGAATGAAAGGAGCTGGCATCTCACTCTCTTTGAATCTTCTTTATCATGCTAGGATTAGCAGGAAAAAGCAAAAAATTTCAGAATTGCACCTTGCAATGTGGAGATATTACTGTTTGTGCATTTACAATATTCATTGATTTTTGCCATTGAAAAACATGTTTTTCATATACCAGAAATGTTTGAAGCTACTGACTGAATGAAAGGAGCTGGCATCTCACTCTCTTTGAATCTTCTTTATCATGCTAGGATTAGCAGGAAAAAGCAAAAAATTTCAGAATTGCACCTTGCAATGTGGAGATATTACTGTTTGTGCATTTACAATATTCATTGATTTTTGCCATTGAAAAACGTCCAGAAATGTTTGAAGCTACTGACTGAATGAAAGGAGCTGGCATCTCACTCTCTTTGAATCTTCTTTATCATGCTAGGATTAGCAGGAAAAAGCAAAAAATTTCAGAATTGCACCTTGCAATGTGGAGATATTACTGTTTGTGCATTTACAATATTCATTGATTTTTGCCATTGAAAAACGTTTTTCATATACCAGAAATGTTTGAAGATACTGACTGAATGAAAGGAGCTGGCATCTCACTCTCTTTGAATCTTCTTTATCATGCTAGGATTAACAGGAAAAAGCAAAAAATTTCAGAATTGCACCTTGCAATGTGGAGATATTACTGTTTGTGCATTTACAATATTCATTGATTTTTGCCATTGAAAAACGTCCAGAAATGTTTGAAGCTACTGACTGAATGAAAGGAGCTGGCATCTCACTCTCTTTGAATCTTCTTTATCATGCTAGGATTAACAGAGAAAGCTAAAAATTTCAGAATTGCACCTTGCAATGTGGAGATATTACTGTTTGTGCATTTACAATATTCATTGATTTTTGCCATTGAAAAACATGTTTTTCATATACCAGAAATGTTTGAAGCTACTGACTGAATGAAAGGAGCTGGCATCTCACTCTCTTTGAATCTTCTTTATCATGCTAGGATTAGCAGGAAAAAGCAAAAAATTTCAGAATTGCACCTTGCAATGTGGAGATATTACTGTTTGTGCATTTACAATATTCATTGATTTTTGCCATTGAAAAACATGTTTTTCATATACCAGAAATGTTTGAAGCTACTGACTGAATGAAAGGAGCTGGCATCTCACTCTCTTTGAATCTTCTTTATCATGCTAGGATTAGCAGGAAAAAGCAAAAAATTTCAGAATTGCACCTTGCAATGTGGAGATATTACTGTTTGTGCATTTACAATATTCATTGATTTTTGCCATTGAAAAACATGTTTTTCATATACCAGAAATGTTTGAAGCTACTGACTGAATGAAAGGAGCTGGCATCTCACTCTCTTTGAATCTTCTTTATCATGCTAGGATTAGCAGGAAAAAGCAAAAAATTTCAGAATTGCACCTTGCAATGTGGAGATATTACTGTTTGTGCATTTACAATATTCATTGATTTTTGCCATTGAAAAACGTCCAGAAATGTTTGAAGCTACTGACTGAATGAAAGGAGCTGGCATCTCACTCTCTTTGAATCTTCTTTATCATGCTAGGATTAGCAGGAAAAAGCAAAAAATTTCAGAATTGCACCTTGCAATGTGGAGATATTACTGTTTGTGCATTTACAATATTCATTGATTTTTGCCATTGAAAAACATGTTTTTCATATACCAGAAATGTTTGAAGCTACTGACTGAATGAAAGGAGCTGGCATCTCACTCTCTTTGAATCTTCTTTATCATGCTAGGATTAGCAGGAAAAAGCAAAAAATTTCAGAATTGCACCTTGCAATGTGGAGATATTACTGTTTGTGCATTTACAATATTCATTGATTTTTGCCATTGAAAAACATGTTTTTCATATACCAGAAATGTTTGAAGCTACTGACTGAATGAAAGGAGCTGGCATCTCACTCTCATTGAATCTTCTTTATCATGCTAGGATTAGCAGGAAAAAGCAAAAAATTTCAGAATTGCACCTTGCAATGTGGAGATATTACTGTTTGTGCATTTACAATATTCATTGATTTTTGCCATTGAAAAACGTCCAGAAATGTTTGAAGCTACTGACTGAATGAAAGTAGCTGGCATCTCACTCTCTTTGAATCTTCTTTATCATGCTAGGATTAGCAGGAAAAAGCAAAAAATTTCAGAATTGCACCTTGCAATGTGGAGATATTACTGTTTGTGCATTTACAATATTCATTGATTTTTGCCATTGAAAAACATGTTTTTCATATACCAGAAATGTTTGAAGCTACTGACTGAATGAAAGGAGCTGGCATCTCACTCTCTTTGAATCTTCTTTATCATGCTAGGATTAGCAGGAAAAAGCAAAAAATTTCAGAATTGCACCTTGCAATGTGGAGATATTACTGTTTGTGCATTTACAATATTCATTGATTTTTGCCATTGAAAAACATGTTTTTCATATACCAGAAATGTTTGAAGCTACTGACTGAATGAAAGGAGCTGGCATCTCACTCTCTTTGAATCTTCTTTATCATGCTAGGATTAGCAGGAAAAAGCAAAAAATTTCAGAATTGCACCTTGCAATGTGGAGATATTACTGTTTGTGCATTTACAATATTCATTGATTTTTGCCATTGAAAAACGTCCAGAAATGTTTGAAGCTACTGACTGAATGAAAGGAGCTGGCATCTCACTCTCTTTGAATCTTCTTTATCATGCTAGGATTAGCAGGAAAAAGCAAAAAATTTCAGAATTGCACCTTGCAATGTGGAGATATTACTGTTTGTGCATTTACAATATTCATTGATTTTTGCCATTGAAAAACGTTTTTCATATACCAGAAATGTTTGAAGATACTGACTGAATGAAAGGAGCTGGCATCTCACTCTCTTTGAATCTTCTTTATCATGCTAGGATTAACAGGAAAAAGCAAAAAATTTCAGAATTGCACCTTGCAATGTGGAGATATTACTGTTTGTGCATTTACAATATTCATTGATTTTTGCCATTGAAAAACGTCCAGAAATGTTTGAAGCTACTGACTGAATGAAAGGAGCTGGCATCTCACTCTCTTTGAATCTTCTTTATCATGCTAGGATTAACAGAGAAAGCTAAAAATTTCAGAATTGCACCTTGCAATGTGGAGATATTACTGTTTGTGCATTTACAATATTCATTGATTTTTGCCATTGAAAAACATGTTTTTCATATACCAGAAATGTTTGAAGCTACTGACTGAATGAAAGGAGCTGGCATCTCACTCTCTTTGAATCTTCTTTATCATGCTAGGATTAGCAGGAAAAAGCAAAAAATTTCAGAATTGCACCTTGCAATGTGGAGATATTACTGTTTGTGCATTTACAATATTCATTGATTTTTGCCATTGAAAAACATGTTTTTCATATACCAGAAATGTTTGAAGCTACTGACTGAATGAAAGGAGCTGGCATCTCACTCTCTTTGAATCTTCTTTATCATGCTAGGATTAGCAGGAAAAAGCAAAAAATTTCAGAATTGCACCTTGCAATGTGGAGATATTACTGTTTGTGCATTTACAATATTCATTGATTTTTGCCATTGAAAAACATGTTTTTCATATACCAGAAATGTTTGAAGCTACTGACTGAATGAAAGGAGCTGGCATCTCACTCTCTTTGAATCTTCTTTATCATGCTAGGATTAGCAGGAAAAAGCAAAAAATTTCAGAATTGCACCTTGCAATGTGGAGATATTACTGTTTGTGCATTTACAATATTCATTGATTTTTGCCATTGAAAAACGTCCAGAAATGTTTGAAGCTACTGACTGAATGAAAGGAGCTGGCATCTCACTCTCTTTGAATCTTCTTTATCATGCTAGGATTAGCAGGAAAAAGCAAAAAATTTCAGAATTGCACCTTGCAATGTGGAGATATTACTGTTTGTGCATTTACAATATTCATTGATTTTTGCCATTGAAAAACATGTTTTTCATATACCAGAAATGTTTGAAGCTACTGACTGAATGAAAGGAGCTGGCATCTCACTCTCTTTGAATCTTCTTTATCATGCTAGGATTAGCAGGAAAAAGCAAAAAATTTCAGAATTGCACCTTGCAATGTGGAGATATTACTGTTTGTGCATTTACAATATTCATTGATTTTTGCCATTGAAAAACGTCCAGAAATGTTTGAAGCTACTGACTGAATGAAAGGAGCTGGCATCTCACTCTCTTTGAATCTTCTTTATCATGCTAGGATTAGCAGGAAAAAGCAAAAAATTTCAGAATTGCACCTTGCAATGTGGAGATATTACTGTTTGTGCATTTACAATATTCATTGATTTTTGCCATTGAAAAACATGTTTTTCATATACCAGAAATGTTTGAAGCTACTGACTGAATGAAAGGAGCTGGCATCTCACTCTCTTTGAATCTTCTTTATCATGCTAGGATTAGCAGGAAAAAGCAAAAAATTTCAGAATTGCACCTTGCAATGTGGAGATATTACTGTTTGTGCATTTACAATATTCATTGATTTTTGCCATTGAAAAACATGTTTTTCATATACCAGAAATGTTTGAAGCTACTGACTGAATGAAAGGAGCTGGCATCTCACTCTCTTTGAATCTTCTTTATCATGCTAGGATTAGCAGGAAAAAGCAAAAAATTTCAGAATTGCACCTTGCAATGTGGAGATATTACTGTTTGTGCATTTACAATATTCATTGATTTTTGCCATTGAAAAACATGTTTTTCATATACCAGAAATGTTTGAAGCTACTGACTGAATGAAAGGAGCTGGCATCTCACTCTCTTTGAATCTTCTTTATCATGCTAGGATTAGCAGGAAAAAGCAAAAAATTTCAGAATTGCACCTTGCAATGTGGAGATATTACTGTTTGTGCATTTACAATATTCATTGATTTTTGCCATTGAAAAACATGTTTTTCATATACCAGAAATGTTTGAAGCTACTGACTGAATGAAAGGAGCTGGCATCTCACTCTCTTTGAATCTTCTTTATCATGCTAGGATTAGCAGGAAAAAGCAAAAAATTTCAGAATTGCACCTTGCAATGTGGAGATATTACTGTTTGTGCATTTACAATATTCATTGATTTTTGCCATTGAAAAACGTCCAGAAATGTTTGAAGCTACTGACTGAATGAAAGTAGCTGGCATCTCACTCTCTCTGAATCTTCTTTATCATGCTAGGATTAGCAGGAAAAAGCAAAAAATTTCAGAATTGCACCTTGCAATGTGGAGATATTACTGTTTGTGCATTTACAATATTCATTGATTTTTGCCATTGAAAAACATGTTTTTCATATACCAGAAATGTTTGAAGCTACTGACTGAATGAAAGCAGCTGGCATCTCACTCTCTTTGAATCTTCTTTATCATGCTAGGATTAGCAGGAAAAAGCAAAAAATTTCAGAATTGCACCTTGCAATGTGGAGATATTACTGTTTGTGCATTTACAATATTCATTGATTTTTGCCATTGAAAAACATGTTTTTCATATACCAGAAATGTTTGAAGCTACTGACTGAATGAAAGGAGCTGGCATCTCACTCTCTTTGAATCTTCTTTATCATGCTAGGATTAGCAGGAAAAAGCAAAAAATTTCAGAATTGCACCTTGCAATGTGGAGATATTACTGTTTGTGCATTTACAATATTCATTGATTTTTGCCATTGAAAAACGTTTTTCATATACCAGAAATGTTTGAAGCTACTGACTGAATGAAAGGAGCTGGCATCTCACTCTCTTTGAATCTTTATCATGCTAGGATTAACAGGAAAAAGCAAAAAATTTCAGAATTGCACCTTGCAATGTGGAGATATTACTGTTTGTGCATTTACAATATTCATTGATTTTTGCCATTGAAAAACATGTTTTTCATATACCAGAAATGTTTGAAGCTACTGACTGAATGAAAGGAGCTGGCATCTCACTCTCTTTGAATCTTCTTTATCATGCTAGGATTAGCAGGAAAAAGCAAAAAATTTCAGAATTGCACCTTGCAATGTGGAGATATTACTGTTTGTGCATTTACAATATTCATTGATTTTTGCCATTGAAAAACGTCCAGAAATGTTTGAAGCTACTGACTGAATGAAAGGAGCTGGCATCTCACTCTCTTTGAATCTTCTTTATCATGCTAGGATTAGCAGGAAAAAGCAAAAAATTTCAGAATTGCACCTTGCAATGTGGAGATATTACTGTTTGTGCATTTACAATATTCATTGATTTTTGCCATTGAAAAACATGTTTTTCATATACCAGAAATGTTTGAAGCTACTGACTGAATGAAAGGAGCTGGCATCTCACTCTCTTTGAATCTTCTTTATCATGCTAGGATTAGCAGGAAAAAGCAAAAAATTTCAGAATTGCACCTTGCAATGTGGAGATATTACTGTTTGTGCATTTACAATATTCATTGATTTTTGCCATTGAAAAACATGTTTTTCATATACCAGAAATGTTTGAAGCTACTGACTGAATGAAAGGAGCTGGCATCTCACTCTCATTGAATCTTCTTTATCATGCTAGGATTAGCAGGAAAAAGCAAAAAATTTCAGAATTGCACCTTGCAATGTGGAGATATTACTGTTTGTGCATTTACAATATTCATTGATTTTTGCCATTGAAAAACGTCCAGAAATGTTTGAAGCTACTGACTGAATGAAAGTAGCTGGCATCTCACTCTCTTTGAATCTTCTTTATCATGCTAGGATTAGCAGGAAAAAGCAAAAAATTTCAGAATTGCACCTTGCAATGTGGAGATATTACTGTTTGTGCATTTACAATATTCATTGATTTTTGCCATTGAAAAACATGTTTTTCATATACCAGAAATGTTTGAAGCTACTGACTGAATGAAAGGAGCTGGCATCTCACTCTCTTTGAATCTTCTTTATCATGCTAGGATTAGCAGGAAAAAGCAAAAAATTTCAGAATTGCACCTTGCAATGTGGAGATATTACTGTTTGTGCATTTACAATATTCATTGATTTTTGCCATTGAAAAACATGTTTTTCATATACCAGAAATGTTTGAAGCTACTGACTGAATGAAAGGAGCTGGCATCTCACTCTCTTTGAATCTTCTTTATCATGCTAGGATTAGCAGGAAAAAGCAAAAAATTTCAGAATTGCACCTTGCAATGTGGAGATATTACTGTTTGTGCATTTACAATATTCATTGATTTTTGCCATTGAAAAACGTCCAGAAATGTTTGAAGCTACTGACTGAATGAAAGGAGCTGGCATCTCACTCTCTTTGAATCTTCTTTATCATGCTAGGATTAGCAGGAAAAAGCAAAAAATTTCAGAATTGCACCTTGCAATGTGGAGATATTACTGTTTGTGCATTTACAATATTCATTGATTTTTGCCATTGAAAAACGTTTTTCATATACCAGAAATGTTTGAAGATACTGACTGAATGAAAGGAGCTGGCATCTCACTCTCTTTGAATCTTCTTTATCATGCTAGGATTAACAGGAAAAAGCAAAAAATTTCAGAATTGCACCTTGCAATGTGGAGATATTACTGTTTGTGCATTTACAATATTCATTGATTTTTGCCATTGAAAAACGTCCAGAAATGTTTGAAGCTACTGACTGAATGAAAGGAGCTGGCATCTCACTCTCTTTGAATCTTCTTTATCATGCTAGGATTAACAGAGAAAGCTAAAAATTTCAGAATTGCACCTTGCAATGTGGAGATATTACTGTTTGTGCATTTACAATATTCATTGATTTTTGCCATTGAAAAACATGTTTTTCATATACCAGAAATGTTTGAAGCTACTGACTGAATGAAAGGAGCTGGCATCTCACTCTCTTTGAATCTTCTTTATCATGCTAGGATTAGCAGGAAAAAGCAAAAAATTTCAGAATTGCACCTTGCAATGTGGAGATATTACTGTTTGTGCATTTACAATATTCATTGATTTTTGCCATTGAAAAACATGTTTTTCATATACCAGAAATGTTTGAAGCTACTGACTGAATGAAAGGAGCTGGCATCTCACTCTCTTTGAATCTTCTTTATCATGCTAGGATTAGCAGGAAAAAGCAAAAAATTTCAGAATTGCACCTTGCAATGTGGAGATATTACTGTTTGTGCATTTACAATATTCATTGATTTTTGCCATTGAAAAACATGTTTTTCATATACCAGAAATGTTTGAAGCTACTGACTGAATGAAAGGAGCTGGCATCTCACTCTCTTTGAATCTTCTTTATCATGCTAGGATTAGCAGGAAAAAGCAAAAAATTTCAGAATTGCACCTTGCAATGTGGAGATATTACTGTTTGTGCATTTACAATATTCATTGATTTTTGCCATTGAAAAACGTCCAGAAATGTTTGAAGCTACTGACTGAATGAAAGGAGCTGGCATCTCACTCTCTTTGAATCTTCTTTATCATGCTAGGATTAGCAGGAAAAAGCAAAAAATTTCAGAATTGCACCTTGCAATGTGGAGATATTACTGTTTGTGCATTTACAATATTCATTGATTTTTGCCATTGAAAAACATGTTTTTCATATACCAGAAATGTTTGAAGCTACTGACTGAATGAAAGGAGCTGGCATCTCACTCTCTTTGAATCTTCTTTATCATGCTAGGATTAGCAGGAAAAAGCAAAAAATTTCAGAATTGCACCTTGCAATGTGGAGATATTACTGTTTGTGCATTTACAATATTCATTGATTTTTGCCATTGAAAAACGTCCAGAAATGTTTGAAGCTACTGACTGAATGAAAGGAGCTGGCATCTCACTCTCTTTGAATCTTCTTTATCATGCTAGGATTAGCAGGAAAAAGCAAAAAATTTCAGAATTGCACCTTGCAATGTGGAGATATTACTGTTTGTGCATTTACAATATTCATTGATTTTTGCCATTGAAAAACATGTTTTTCATATACCAGAAATGTTTGAAGCTACTGACTGAATGAAAGGAGCTGGCATCTCACTCTCTTTGAATCTTCTTTATCATGCTAGGATTAGCAGGAAAAAGCAAAAAATTTCAGAATTGCACCTTGCAATGTGGAGATATTACTGTTTGTGCATTTACAATATTCATTGATTTTTGCCATTGAAAAACATGTTTTTCATATACCAGAAATGTTTGAAGCTACTGACTGAATGAAAGGAGCTGGCATCTCACTCTCTTTGAATCTTCTTTATCATGCTAGGATTAGCAGGAAAAAGCAAAAAATTTCAGAATTGCACCTTGCAATGTGGAGATATTACTGTTTGTGCATTTACAATATTCATTGATTTTTGCCATTGAAAAACATGTTTTTCATATACCAGAAATGTTTGAAGCTACTGACTGAATGAAAGGAGCTGGCATCTCACTCTCTTTGAATCTTCTTTATCATGCTAGGATTAGCAGGAAAAAGCAAAAAATTTCAGAATTGCACCTTGCAATGTGGAGATATTACTGTTTGTGCATTTACAATATTCATTGATTTTTGCCATTGAAAAACATGTTTTTCATATACCAGAAATGTTTGAAGCTACTGACTGAATGAAAGGAGCTGGCATCTCACTCTCTTTGAATCTTCTTTATCATGCTAGGATTAGCAGGAAAAAGCAAAAAATTTCAGAATTGCACCTTGCAATGTGGAGATATTACTGTTTGTGCATTTACAATATTCATTGATTTTTGCCATTGAAAAACGTCCAGAAATGTTTGAAGCTACTGACTGAATGAAAGTAGCTGGCATCTCACTCTCTCTGAATCTTCTTTATCATGCTAGGATTAGCAGGAAAAAGCAAAAAATTTCAGAATTGCACCTTGCAATGTGGAGATATTACTGTTTGTGCATTTACAATATTCATTGATTTTTGCCATTGAAAAACATGTTTTTCATATACCAGAAATGTTTGAAGCTACTGACTGAATGAAAGCAGCTGGCATCTCACTCTCTTTGAATCTTCTTTATCATGCTAGGATTAGCAGGAAAAAGCAAAAAATTTCAGAATTGCACCTTGCAATGTGGAGATATTACTGTTTGTGCATTTACAATATTCATTGATTTTTGCCATTGAAAAACATGTTTTTCATATACCAGAAATGTTTGAAGCTACTGACTGAATGAAAGGAGCTGGCATCTCACTCTCTTTGAATCTTCTTTATCATGCTAGGATTAGCAGGAAAAAGCAAAAAATTTCAGAATTGCACCTTGCAATGTGGAGATATTACTGTTTGTGCATTTACAATATTCATTGATTTTTGCCATTGAAAAACGTTTTTCATATACCAGAAATGTTTGAAGCTACTGACTGAATGAAAGGAGCTGGCATCTCACTCTCTTTGAATCTTTATCATGCTAGGATTAACAGGAAAAAGCTAAAAATTTCAGAATTGCACCTTGCAATGTGGAGATATTACTGTTTGTGCATTTACAATATTCATTGATTTTTGCCATTGAAAAACATGTTTTTCATATACCAGAAATGTTTGAAGCTACTGACTGAATGAAAGGAGCTGGCATCTCACTCTCTTTGAATCTTCTTTATCATGCTAGGATTAGCAGGAAAAAGCAAAAAATTTCAGAATTGCACCTTGCAATGTGGAGATATTACTGTTTGTGCATTTACAATATTCATTGATTTTTGCCATTGAAAAACATGTTTTTCATATACCAGAAATGTTTGAAGCTACTGACTGAATGAAAGGAGCTGGCATCTCACTCTCATTGAATCTTCTTTATCATGCTAGGATTAGCAGGAAAAAGCAAAAAATTTCAGAATTGCACCTTGCAATGTGGAGATATTACTGTTTGTGCATTTACAATATTCATTGATTTTTGCCATTGAAAAACATGTTTTTCATATACCAGAAATGTTTGAAGCTACTGACTGAATGAAAGGAGCTGGCATCTCACTCTCTTTGAATCTTCTTTATCATGCTAGGATTAGCAGGAAAAAGCAAAAAATTTCAGAATTGCACCTTGCAATGTGGAGATATTACTGTTTGTGCATTTACAATATTCATTGATTTTTGCCATTGAAAAACATGTTTTTCATATACCAGAAATGTTTGAAGCTACTGACTGAATGAAAGCAGCTGGCATCTCAATCTCTTTGAATCTTCTTTATCATGCTAGGATTAGCAGGAAAAAGCAAAAAATTTCAGAATTGCACTTTGCAATGTGGAGATATTACTGTTTGTGCATTTACAATATTCATTGATTTTTGCCATTGAAAAACATGTTTTTCATATACCAGAAATGTTTGAAGCTACTGACTGAATGAAAGGAGCTGGCATCTCACTCTCTTTGAATCTTCTTTATCATGCTAGGATTAGCAGGAAAAAGCAAAAAATTTCAGAATTGCACCTTGCAATGTGGAGATATTACTGTTTGTGCATTTACAATATTCATTGATTTTTGCCATTGAAAAACGTTTTTCATATACCAGAAATGTTTGAAGCTACTGACTGAATGAAAGGAGCTGGCATCTCACTCTCTTTGAATCTTTATCATGCTAGGATTAACAGGAAAAAGCTAAAAATTTCAGAATTGCACCTTGCAATGTGGAGATATTACTGTTTGTGCATTTACAATATTCATTGATTTTTGCCATTGAAAAACATGTTTTTCATATACCAGAAATGTTTGAAGCTACTGACTGAATGAAAGGAGCTGGCATCTCACTCTCTTTGAATCTTCTTTATCATGCTAGGATTAGCAGGAAAAAGCAAAAAATTTCAGAATTGCACCTTGCAATGTGGAGATATTACTGTTTGTGCATTTACAATATTCATTGATTTTTGCCATTGAAAAACATGTTTTTCATATACCAGAAATGTTTGAAGCTACTGACTGAATGAAAGGAGCTGGCATCTCACTCTCTTTGAATCTTCTTTATCATGCTAGGATTAGCAGGAAAAAGCAAAAAATTTCAGAATTGCACCTTGCAATGTGGAGATATTACTGTTTGTGCATTTACAATATTCATTGATTTTTGCCATTGAAAAACATGTTTTTCATATACCAGAAATGTTTGAAGCTACTGACTGAATGAAAGGAGCTGGCATCTCACTCTCTTTGAATCTTCTTTATCATGCTAGGATTAGCAGGAAAAAGCAAAAAATTTCAGAATTGCACCTTGCAATGTGGAGATATTACTGTTTGTGCATTTACAATATTCATTGATTTTTGCCATTGAAAAACATGTTTTTCATATACCAGAAATGTTTGAAGCTACTGACTGAATGAAAGGAGCTGGCATCTCACTCTCTTTGAATCTTCTTTATCATGCTAGGATTAGCAGGAAAAAGCAAAAAATTTCAGAATTGCACCTTGCAATGTGGAGATATTACTGTTTGTGCATTTACAATATTCATTGATTTTTGCCATTGAAAAACGTCCAGAAATGTTTGAAGCTACTGACTGAATGAAAGTAGCTGGCATCTCACTCTCTTTGAATCTTCTTTATCATGCTAGGATTAGCAGGAAAAAGCAAAAAATTTCAGAATTGCACCTTGCAATGTGGAGATATTACTGTTTGTGCATTTACAATATTCATTGATTTTTGCCATTGAAAAACATGTTTTTCATATACCAGAAATGTTTGAAGCTACTGACTGAATGAAAGGAGCTGGCATCTCACTCTCTTTGAATCTTCTTTATCATGCTAGGATTAGCAGGAAAAAGCAAAAAATTTCAGAATTGCACCTTGCAATGTGGAGATATTACTGTTTGTGCATTTACAATATTCATTGATTTTTGCCATTGAAAAACATGTTTTTCATATACCAGAAATGTTTGAAGCTACTGACTGAATGAAAGGAGCTGGCATCTCACTCTCTTTGAATCTTCTTTATCATGCTAGGATTAGCAGGAAAAAGCAAAAAATTTCAGAATTGCACCTTGCAATGTGGAGATATTACTGTTTGTGCATTTACAATATTCATTGATTTTTGCCATTGAAAAACGTCCAGAAATGTTTGAAGCTACTGACTGAATGAAAGGAGCTGGCATCTCACTCTCTTTGAATCTTCTTTATCATGCTAGGATTAGCAGGAAAAAGCAAAAAATTTCAGAATTGCACCTTGCAATGTGGAGATATTACTGTTTGTGCATTTACAATATTCATTGATTTTTGCCATTGAAAAACGTTTTTCATATACCAGAAATGTTTGAAGCTACTGACTAAATGAAAGGAGCTGGCATCTCACTCTCTTTGAATCTTCTTTATCATGCTAGGATTAACAGGAAAAAGCAAAAAATTTCAGAATTGCACCTTGCAATGTGGAGATATTACTGTTTGTGCATTTACAATATTCATTGATTTTTGCCATTGAAAAACGTCCAGAAATATTTGAAGCTACTGACTGAATGAAAGGAGCTGGCATCTCACTCTCTTTGAATCTTCTTTATCATGCTAGGATTAACAGAGAAAGCTAAAAATTTCAGAATTGCACCTTGCAATGTGGAGATATTACTGTTTGTGCATTTACAATATTCATTGATTTTTGCCATTGAAAAACATGTTTTTCATATACCAGAAATGTTTGAAGCTACTGACTGAATGAAAGGAGCTGGCATCTCACTCTCTTTGAATCTTCTTTATCATGCTAGGATTAGCAGGAAAAAGCAAAAAATTTCAGAATTGCACCTTGCAATGTGGAGATATTACTGTTTGTGCATTTACAATATTCATTGATTTTTGCCATTGAAAAACATGTTTTTCATATACCAGAAATGTTTGAAGCTACTGACTGAATGAAAGGAGCTGGCATCTCACTCTCTTTGAATCTTCTTTATCATGCTAGGATTAGCAGGAAAAAGCAAAAAATTTCAGAATTGCACCTTGCAATGTGGAGATATTACTGTTTGTGCATTTACAATATTCATTGATTTTTGCCATTGAAAAACATGTTTTTCATATACCAGAAATGTTTGAAGCTACTGACTGAATGAAAGGAGCTGGCATCTCACTCTCTTTGAATCTTCTTTATCATGCTAGGATTAGCAGGAAAAAGCAAAAAATTTCAGAATTGCACCTTGCAATGTGGAGATATTACTGTTTGTGCATTTACAATATTCATTGATTTTTGCCATTGAAAAACGTCCAGAAATGTTTGAAGCTACTGACTGAATGAAAGGAGCTGGCATCTCACTCTCTTTGAATCTTCTTTATCATGCTAGGATTAGCAGGAAAAAGCAAAAAATTTCAGAATTGCACCTTGCAATGTGGAGATATTACTGTTTGTGCATTTACAATATTCATTGATTTTTGCCATTGAAAAACATGTTTTTCATATACCAGAAATGTTTGAAGCTACTGACTGAATGAAAGGAGCTGGCATCTCACTCTCTTTGAATCTTCTTTATCATGCTAGGATTAGCAGGAAAAAGCAAAAAATTTCAGAATTGCACCTTGCAATGTGGAGATATTACTGTTTGTGCATTTACAATATTCATTGATTTTTGCCATTGAAAAACGTCCAGAAATGTTTGAAGCTACTGACTGAATGAAAGGAGCTGGCATCTCACTCTCTTTGAATCTTCTTTATCATGCTAGGATTAGCAGGAAAAAGCAAAAAA